>NW_004797418.1:885495-887293 GCF_000002075.1 Aplysia californica
TCCCCCCCCCCCCCCCCCCTCCTGGTGAGAATAGTTCCCACCCCGGTGTGGGCATGAGGCGAGGACTCCCCCCTGATCTCTCGCAGGCCGATAAAATCACTTAGAGTTAGAGGCCCTCGGTGGCTCATCGCATGTCTTTGGGAACGAATTTAATAATGATTTAAAAACATATGTCGCCTCTCCAGTAATAAAAATGCTCACTATCGACGCTACTGAGCGGGATGTGGGTCCGGCCGCCTCTCACTCTCTGCCTGCACACTATATAATAATATGGTTCAAGGAACAGAGAGCATGTTACATGTACTAACATAACCAGACACAAACAGGAGACTGCAAAATATGCTCTTGCCCGACGGTAGAAGGGTTGTAAATTATTCAGACCAAATGGGCGAGGGCGTTAAATCGTGTTAACTAGTTTAATAATTAAAATAATCCAAGCTCTGTTCTTCATTTTCGTTTTTTCCTTTTAATCTTTCTTTTTTTTTCCTTGCCTCTTTTTTTCCCTTTCTTCCCTCTTCTTTCCATTTCTTCTTGAACATTAATTTGAAGTTTGGGGCCAAAAAAGAGCCAGATGAACTTCTCTGGGCCAGACGCGATCCAAAAGAGCCAAATTTCTGGGATTTGGCTCCGAACTGACATGCCGGCTAACTTCAGCCCTGATCCCTCTAGGGTCATTTCCCGTAAAACGAGGAGGTGAGAATAGCGAGACATGGGAGAATAACCACTTCCTTTACCCAACAGTCACCCCTAAGATCCTGCTCTGGTTCACTCTGAAGGTCTACATTTGGCTAAGACCTTGCATCTCAGACCATAGAATACGGCGGGCACAGCCGATCAACCCAGGGTGAAAAGTTGAGATCATTTCACTGCCCGTTGCGTAAAAGAGATTCTCTACTAGACTAGAGAATCTTTGGTCTGGTCAAAGATCAGCCACGCTCGTGATCGCATAAGACTTGTAAAACTCGATGAAACGGTACAATGTTAGCCCAGGACGGGATCACGCCTAGGTGTGAACTGACCGACGCGTTTGTTTTCCCCGTACATAGCACTCGTATCTGAGCTCAACACCTAACCTTACATCACACACTGGGTGAGTAGGGCCTACAAGTTCGCTCCTGGTGGGATCACATCGAATTGTGAATCTTTCCTGATCCTCGAAGCAGTAAGTTGTTCTCTACTCCCGAATCTGCGAGACTTACTGAATTTTGATTGGTGTGGTCACAACGTAATGGCGCGTAACGACAAAGGCGTGGGAATTCGTTCGGAGATGGGCGAAGGCTATACATTTTGGACAGGTAAAGGGGAGGGGCAACTGGATAAGCGTTGATCTTGAGACCCATGATAGGATAATAATTGAAAATGGCGAGCCTCATACCACTGTGATTGGTCATCAAGGCTAACCACTCTTTGCTCGTCAAGTCATAGACCCACCCAGGGGTTGCGTCAGTTCATATTTTAGAGTGAAGAGAGATCGTTTTACCGTAGATTCTTCCCTTGACGCGTCGCCAGTTCGCGTAATGATAGTAGTAATACGGGGGGCCCATAAAGACGGGTCGGGCCGATCGCCTGACTCCCTCGCCTAAAAGTAAACGTTTGTTTTTGAGTCAGCGAGTCGGGCACCCCGTATTAGATCCTGCATTTTCTTACTACTGTGTACTGGCAGCGCACAAATCATGCTGTAGAGCGTGGATATAATGCGCTCTATGTCTATAAATTAAATACAATTACACAAATATATACACAAATATTCACACACTCACACACACACACACACACACACACACACACACACACACAC
>NW_004797418.1:889752-892926 GCF_000002075.1 Aplysia californica
TCTCTCTCTCTCTCTCTCTCTCTCTCTCTCTCTCTCGCTCGCTCGCTCATGACTTTTATGTGCCACTTTCTGCTTTGATAACCATGGTACAGCACCTGCAAGATATATTATGGCATGGTATGGTGATAGATTTTAGAAAGAGGTGCGGTGCAACACAAATAAGTCTTAAAAGTACAAGCCCAACCAGGGACACCTGCAAACCATCCACTGTATTGTACATTATGGTGTGGTGTGGTATGTAATGGTACGGTATGGTGCGGCTTTGATACGGCCCTACAAACACTAATCATCGTTTTACTTCCTGTGAGAGTTGAGTAGTTCTCGAAGTTTGTCATGATTCCCTCAAAAGATAGAAAAGGGCTCGATCAGATGGGGCCTTAACACCAGCAAAACCAAGGCAGATTTCGCTGACCTGTCATATCCAGTAAGTCGTGCGTGTGCAACTTCTGGTCTGGGAGAGAGAATTGTGGCTAGCCAGCCGATTTCCACTGGTTCTCGAAATACTACAGATTTACGAGATCGTAAAAAAGAGGAAATGTCTATAACACTGTCGTCTTTTGTGAGTCCCCAAACAGTGTTGTTTACCGCTTAGTTGTTGCTGAACAAAATTCCTTTTAAAAGACCTATTGTGTTTATTGAGGTGCTAATCCCCACGGTTCCAAACCACTTTAAAAAAATGACAGAGCGATGCTTGACATCGGCAAGCTGTTCAAATGGGAAACTATCAAAGCCGCGCATTATTCGAGCACGCACTTTTAGATGATATAGACACGATTAAAAAGCCGATTCCATCCAACGGTTACAGTCCCCTAGACAAAATTACTCTGCACAACCCCCATACAAAAAGATCTCGTCTTTCTGCAGACGTTTAAAGCTGAAATAAAAAAAAAAAAAACCCACACAAACCAAAGACAAAGGCACTTCCGCAAGAAAGAAGGGAGAATGTGTACAAGCAAATGCACACAGATGGACAAGTCTCACATTAAAACAACTTTTTTTTTTTGATGAGCGTTTTACAGCGCTCTCAACTGCACAAGTTCATATGAATATGAGCGCGCGGGACACATTAAACATTTCCAGTGGGTAGGAAATTTTGAATTTTGCCTGGGGGGCGTCTGAAGCCTACTCTTATCGATTTTAGACCACCAAGGGATCTTTAGCGTGCGCAACCTCCGAGATTTGTTCACCCTTGTCAGAGAAGGCTAGGTGTAGATCTTTCCTACCAGAAGATCAGGGGTGTGGCTGAAAGCCAAGGAGTAGCAGTAGAAGTAAAAAGGCTGCAGAAAGAGTGGGGAGCCCAGAAGAGGGAGCAAAGAAGGTGAGGGGGTGGGGGCAGAAAGTGGAAACGAAAGCAGACTACAGAACATTGCTTGAGAGCAGGAAAAGAGGTGAAAGGAGACAATTTTAGAGAAGAAAATGTTTCGGTCGTTACCCAAATTCGAATCCGGAACCCTTTGAATGAGAGGAGAACATCTTAACCTCTATGCCACGAGAACCCCCCAAGTCTCACAACTTCAATCTTCATCTTGAATGAGCAAGACCATGCTGCCCCAACACGTCAAAGATCGCCCCTGTCCTGTGGATATGATTTTATACCAGAAAATCCTGTTCATTCAATACAAAATCTTATTGATTTCTGGTCACAAGCCCAGTAAAACGCTGAGGGTACTTAAATTGTTGGATGATACCAATGATACTCTCATGGTAATCGCTAATCTAATTGTATCGATATCGTAAAAAGTGCACAGCTCCAAAGATCGTTCATTACAGTGCACGTAACAGTAAAAAACGTAAGGTCGTATGAGCGCGCGCGGAACAGATTAAACATTTTCAGTTGGTAGGACATTTTGAATTTTTCCATGGTGGCAGCTGAAGCCTATTCTTATTGATTTTTTTAACCACCAAGGGATCTTTACCGTGCGCAACTTACACACGGGACATCCGAGATTTTTCGCTCGTATCCGAGAAGGTAAGTATTAGAAATTACCATAAGATCAGGAGAGTGGCTGAAAGACAGCAGTAAAAAGAAGCCAAGGAGTAACAGTTGAAATGCTGCAGAAAGAATCAGGAGCCCAGGGGAGGGGATAAAGGAGGTGAAGGGGTGGGGGCAGAAAATGGAGACGAAAGCAGACAATAGAAATTGTTAGAAATTAGAAAGTAGGAAAGGTTGTAAAAGGAGAAAACCCGTTATCCGGATTCGAACCCGGGACCATTGAATGAGAGGCAAACACCTTACCATCTAGACCACAAGAGCCCCCTTCATCCTGTTTTAACATATTTGGTGTGAAATTTACACGCTTGTAGCTTGAAACCTAAATTTTTAATTTTGAAAATGCTTAGCCCTAGATCTAGTATGCATGATTATTTTAAGGCTAACTTGCTGCAACAAAACAGAGAATCGGCCTATGTCTTTTACCAGCCTTATAAAAATTAGGACAGCGTTCTAAAATGACAAAGAGTAATGCTCAAGATAGATTAAAAGATTGTCCCAATGCTATTTGATCGTTTTATTTGTTCACGTTGCTACGATGTAATATGAAGCCCGTATGTATCCGTCTCTGGGTGAAAAAAACGAGCGTTGTTGTAAAGCGATATTTTCCACACAGACTTGAGGGTTAGGCAAGGAGCTTAAAACTGTAACGTCATTGGGTTAGACGAGATACATGTAACATCTTTTTGGTCGTCGAGGGTTACGTGGTACGATTTAATTCCCGGGCACTGCAATCTCGATCATCTCTCTCTCTCTCTTTCTCTCTCTGTATCCCCCACACTCCATCTCTCTCTCTCTCTCTCTCTCTCTCTCTCTCTCTCTCTCTCTCTCTCTCTCTCTCTCTCTCTCTCTCTCTCTCTCTCTCACTCCCCCCTCTCTGTCTCCCTCTCTCTCTTTGGTGGCGTCGGTAGACTATTGGTTATGCTACCGGACTCGTAATCTTGAGGTCGCGGGTTTGGGGCTTCGAGCCTCAGCTCGGGCCGACTTTGTGGTCCTTGGGAAAGGCACTTAACACGAAATTCCCATTAATTTTGGGCTTTGTCCTTTCGAAGATAGACGTTGAACTCGGAGGCCCCGCCTCTTGAATAACCTAATAGTGTTGATAGAGGCGTTAAACCGATATTATTTCATCATTTATCCCCCCTTCCTCCCCCCCTCTCTCTGTCTCTCTCTCTCTCTCTCTG
>NW_004797418.1:893026-894650 GCF_000002075.1 Aplysia californica
TCCTTGTGGGTTCCACGTTAAAGCCTTCCTGATGATGCTTGACGGGGGTCTCCTCAGGGTGTGTCCAATCCATTTCCATTTCTTCACCTGTATGTCTTCCTTTACTGGCCTTCAGCTTGTTCTCTCCCACAGTTGAGCATTAGTGACTCGATCGTACCACTTGATCCCCACTATCCTTCGTACGCATCCATTTACGAAGCAAATACACAATATTACACCACAATACAGAACAATTTCACAACCATGTCATTCCTGGTTGCCACTGTGCAGCGCCCCGATAATCCGCTGCTCATTGAAAGACTGTTATACATCACTTTATAAAACGGCCTTCTAAGTGGGAGTCTTTCACTAAGAGGTCGAGATTTAAATACGGTACCGGTACATGAGCATTACTGTTACTACGGATCAAACAAATGGAGAACAACCCCAAAAAATTTCCAAAAAACAAACATACCCCCCCAAAAAACAAAACAAAAAAAAAAAAAAAAAAAAAAACAAACAAAAAACAAACAACACAACACAACAACAACAAACTAACAAACAAACAAACAAAAAAAAACAAAACAACAACAACAACAACAACGACAACAACTGTAGAATGTTGTAATTCAGAACAGATAATTCATTCAAAAGGAATTTGTTTAACATAAAATTCACACAGAAATAACTTATTTTCGAAAATGGAAATTGCTTTTATAACAACTACTATAATGCAAAATGCGCCAATTCAAAAGATCTTGTGAAGAAAGTCGTGTAATGATTGGTTGGTTTTACCATTTCCTTTCATTTTAAAAATCTAATCTTTCCGTCTCTGTATAACCTTTAAACAGTATTTTTTTCTCTCCTACAGAGTAAATTATTTTATTTTTTTAAATTCTGGAATACGAGGGGCGTACCAAAAGATTTTTACCTGACAATAAAGGAATGAAGGTAAAAAGCTGAAATTTGGTTCTAAGCTTAGTTTTTTTAAAATGTAGTCGCCTCCCAGAGTTATACGTGTTTGCCATCTGTGTATGACCTTGAAAAGTCCTTGAGAATAGAGGACCCTCTCTATGTCAGAAAACCAGCCCTCTACCGCTTCTTTGACCTCATCATCACTTTTTTACACCAAAATTTTATCACAGCAAAGGATGGGCAATCAGTTCCATATACGGAATGCATCTCCATAAAAATATCCTGTAGTTGCTTGCCTTGCAAGAACAAATACTTCATTACTGCCCTGCGCTCAAGTGTCTCCATTTTTATGTTGAAACTGGAGAACAACATACCCCCATTCACTTAGCTCTACTGTGCCTGGTGGTAAAACAAGTAATTTGAAATTCCCCAAAACTTACAAACATTCTAGGAAGATGATTTTTGGCTTTCACCCCAAATTTCAGCTTTCTACCTTTATTCCTTCATGTTCAGGTAAAAAACTTTTGGTATGCCCCTTGTACTAAAAAAAAAGTATGTCATCCTTTGGACTCGATGCATTTTAACACGTCGTTCGTAATGTTCAGTGGTGGCCAAACGCAAAGATCCACCCAACCGTGTGTACTCAAGCCACACACTTTGTACACCTTACAATATGGAGCTATTTTTAGAGACAATAGAGGGGGGGGGGGGGGGGGGGGGGGGGGGGGCT
>NW_004797418.1:894814-896160 GCF_000002075.1 Aplysia californica
GGGTGGGGTGGGGTGGTGAGGCTGCCCAAATAGACAGCTTTCGTGGTGCTGATACAGTGGGTGTCGCATTCAACAAGATTGCCGGGACCGGCTAGTTGTCCTCGTTGGATCCGACTTCTCGTAGAACGTGACTAAGGCTAAAGAAAAGAAATGAGACAAGTTATTATATTATACGATGTACCAATACCAGTAATTAAAACAGCTGTTTCCCCAGATGACGAAAATCTCAAAAAGCATCAGCGTGCGCGTGTTTGAGCTGTGTTCTGAACTTCTGACCGTCATTTTTGCATTAAAATTATCTTTTTTTCCCGGAACACTTCTCGTGTGGAAACATACCCTCTCACATCTAGGCCTGGATCTATATCTACTCTTCATAAAATAAAGGCTGGAGCTTGAATTTTCTGATCAGGGGAAGAGAAGAAAAAAAAAAAGAAATGAAGGTCTCGATCTAGACCTACCCATCAGGAGTTCATCCAGTTTCACACAGCTGGCACCGCGTTCCCACCCATCTCCTCCCATCTCTACAGTAGGATAACCCTCGCCCATCCTCTTGGCTTTGGGGCCAATATTAGGAGGCACACTAAATCTAGCAGTACAATGTGTTAGGAACCGAGGAGGTGCCTTGTGCTTCGCGAGAGATGGAGAGAAAGGAGAAAAATTCTTCGCTTTTGGGGCCACTAATTGCTTTCTTTCATTTGGTTATCGCGACCTCGCTGAAAGCGACTTCGGTCTGTTTGCAACCTCGTACAGCTGACGTACATTTACAAAGAGATATATAGGGGAAAAAATCGGGGATTAAGGATTGCCTCGTTGGAGCCGACTTCTCGTTGAATGTGACCTCGTTGAATGCGACATTCACTGTATAACCTGAAAGTTGAATATGGGGAACCGAATGTCATTGAGGAAATGCTCATGCTTTTCAAGACGATCGAGGAATCATGAACACATTGCTGTCCTATGATAATGATAATGCATCGCGAACAGGACAATGGTACAACAGCAGACGAAGATCTGCCATGGGATGCGGACCGTTGAGAAGTAGGAAAGTCATTATAATATGGGGCTCATCTGCTGAATTCTGCACCCTGGTGATGCTTATACTTATACTGCCGTCAGCTGACAAAACGCCTTTTTTTTTCATTTTGGCGCGAAAATTTTTTATTTGATAAATCGATAGTCTGACCTGTTACCCAACTTGTGTGAAAAAATCAAAGTGAAAATGTGACTAGTTTTTGAATAAATTAACATTCGAATTTCGGAAGAACGCCTTTTAAAAATGGTTACGCTGACAAAACGCCTTTTTTTAAGAGTTCGCTGACAAAACGCCTTTTTTTTCGCCGCGGCTT
>NW_004797418.1:899360-902518 GCF_000002075.1 Aplysia californica
CCCACTTTTCTTATAAAACTTTAATACGCTGATTCCGAAAATAAAATCAGTTTTTACCTGCGACAAATCTAAATTTCAAAGGGATTCTGTGCCCCATCTCCTGTCTCCCAATTGTGACTTTTAAGGCATACGGCTAAATACATTTCTAAAGTGTTTTTTTTTTGGTGCCAGCGACTAAAAAAAAGGCGTTCTTGTTAAAACGCCTTGCTCAGGGCAAAACTGACAAAACGCCTTTTTTTCTGCCACCGACTGTAAAAAAAGGCGTTTTGTCAGCGAACATCTAAAAAAAGGCGTTCTTGTTAAAAACGCCTTGTGTAAGGCAAAGCTGACAAAACGCCTTTTTTCGTGATTATTTGTTTATTTCTTAAAGAAAATTAACAAAATTTATGTTGTACATAGGGAATGACATTCTGATTAGGGTGCGAGTTCAAACGTTGATGTACTGTGCAAAGTAGTTGAGATATTGTAAGAAACCCGAAAATCGTTGATTTCTCGAAACTGCTCTGGACAAAAAAAAGGCGTTTTGTCAGCTGACGGCAGTATAGGGGTACAAACGGTATGTGTTTGACCTGAAGTGGTCGTTATGTCTAAGAATTTTTAGTTCTGATTCTCTACAGGTCCTAACTGATGGACCATTTCCACGCTTGACATCAAAGAATGCCTTAAGGGCATTTTAACATTATTTCCGTACCTTGTGCGA
Source organism: Aplysia californica (assembly GCF_000002075.1). NCBI lineage: Eukaryota > Metazoa > Mollusca > Gastropoda > Aplysiida > Aplysiidae > Aplysia > Aplysia californica. Next base: position 900,061 of record NW_004797418.1, read on the forward strand.
AACTTACGAAATGAGTTGGTGGTGAGAAAATGTTCAATACAAAAAGCTCTCTGCTCTTTATTAATCTGAACTATGATCTTAGCAGGCGAAGGAAACTTTAGAAAAACTATCTGCAAACTTCTGTTGATCTGTGAGACTACTGTAGTTTGCAATATGGTGCAATCGTTGGGATTTTTAGTGGTGTATGCCTAATGCGAACGAGAGCGTCATGCTGCAGAATAAATGGGGACATAGGTGAAAATGGGTTGGGTTTTTTTTTAACGCGCTATGTAGAGCAAACGTATTCTGTGGCGTTATCTAAAATGAATATCAGAGAAATTCCTTTTGACTTCCAAATATTGTGTAAGCTACATATCTGAAACGCAAAACTTCAGTGTGGAGGAAAATATGAACAAAAAAGTGCATGCTTTCTGTATTAATCGATTCAAAATTTCTTTATCTTGTGTTCCCGGCCCATACTAGACTATATAAATGCAGAAATTGATCATAGTTTCTATGGTTGAACGGTGGAATCTTTGTTCTGGCTCATGGTGTCTAACAAGTCGCTGTCTTGTCTAAATTGAATCATTTGAAGTAGATCTATGTACATTCTACCCCCCCCCCCAAAAAAAAAAAAAAAAAAAGAAAAAAAGAAAAAAAAGGAACAAACTAAACAAAACAAAGCAAAAACCAAACCAAACCAAACCAACAAACAAACAGCAATAACAAAGCAACAAACAAGCAATAATAACAAAGCAACAAACAAACAACAATAACACTAAATTACTAACTTTTTGCATGATCGACTTCATTCTACAAGGGAGATAATTTTGCAAGTTATAAAGTACATAATGTATAAAGACATCATATTTTATGCGTAGCTTCCCCTACTTCGAAGAAATGGAAGAGACTTGAAACATGGTTCACATTAAATCCAGTTCATTATGTTTTCCTGATAGATGAAGTATGCATATTATATTATATAAGTTTAGCTGATAAATTGATATTGCACAGAAAGAATAGTAGTAATATGTACTGGTAATTTAGCAGAATGAGAGAGGAGAAAATATTTTATTCAATAGAAAACTTAATCCAATCCAATAATATCAAAGGTGTATTAGCCGCCGGAAACGGAAACGAAGGCAATGATGCACATGCGCATTTGCTGTGTAACCGTACGTGGCATTGTTGGATGTTGCCGACTGCTTGCCAACAAGTTTCAAGTTGTCATTACACAGACAGAGCAACATAATTTACAATGAATCTCATACTCTTCTACCCCTTAGCACTTTTACTTGCGTTTTGTGGAATTTCCAGAGCATATTTCATCAGCATTGATGCTCATGCAGAGGAGTGTTTCCACGATAAAGTCACGTCGGGAACGAAGATGAGTCTCATGTTTGAGGTCGCCGAGGGTGGTTTTCTTGACATTGATATCAAGGTATGATTGAAATTAAAAGCATTGTCTGAAACTTGTGCAGTGTCTCTATGATAAAAGAACTAGAAATGTAGATCTAAATGTCTTCTGCCTCCAGGTCGTTCTACCAGCGATGGCTTGATTCTAAATTGCAACTTGGATTTGATGTTTTTGTTGCTGATTCCGATGCCATCTGCATCAGTTCGTTTCCTCTCTTTCATTGTTGACATTTGGCTGGGATGAAGATTTGCGATTCTAGATCTAGATCTAGATATCAAGATTCAGTACTAGATAAATCTACTTAACCCTAGAAACGCTCAGCGTTTCACTGGAAGTAACCCACCAAAAATGTCCCGCCGCCACGACCGATCAGTTGTAAACATCAGCTGAGTGAGACCCGAAATCAGAAATGTATACACACCTGCTATTGAAAAATGACCATTTACGGCTCAACAGATGATAAAAAGCATATAAAAGCAAATATTTTCTTGAAGCTGATAGAATTCAATGAGCCATTCAGAACTGATCAGCGATCAAATAAATACAAACAAAGCCCAGAACGCGATAGACTCAACAATTAGTACATCAGCACTGCGAAACAAGTGATAACTCATAGCGTGTAGTCGCTCAGCGGGACCGTGTCTCTTTTTCGACCGATATCTCGGCCAAAAGACGCTCTACGAGGTCAAGATAACTTACAAAGTCATTGGTCACTATTACTATTTATAACTTTGGCCTGTAATACAGTAATTGACTATGTCATTTTCCATATTAAGGAATACTGGAATTTTCCATTGAAAAAGGTCAGCGTCTATGCCATTTATAAAGGGCCTGCGCGCTTCCCGGGCAAAGTAGGTCAGCCATATACATAGGGGGTGCGCTCTTCCCGGGTAGCCTGGCTCACGCCCTTATGGTTTGCGTGCTTCCAGGGTTAAGAATCTGGGTCCCGTTTGGGAATAGCCTACTAGTTTTGACCCCTCCGACGATTACTTCTTGTTCGAAATGAAATTTTGATGCGCCTGCTGGTATGGAGAAGGAGGAAAGATAGCCTATCAAACACCC
>NW_004797418.1:902618-908023 GCF_000002075.1 Aplysia californica
CAAAGGTCCCGGGTTCGAATCCGGGAAGCGGCCGAAAAATTTTCTTTAAAATAATTTTCTCCCTTCACCTCCTTTCCTGCTCTCAAGCATTGTTCTGTCGTCTGCTTTCACCCCCCCCCTTTCTGTCCCCACCCCCTCGCCTCCCTTGCCCCCTCCTTTGGGCCCCTGACTCTTTCTGCAGCCTTTCTACTGCTACTCCTTGGCTCCTTCTTATTGCTGTCGATCAGCCACACCCCTGATCTTCTTGTAGGAAAGATCTACACCTGGCCTTCTCGGACAAGGGCGAAAAATCTAGGAGTTCCCATGTGCAAGTTGCGCACGTTAAAGATCCGTTCGTGGTTCAAAATCAATAAGGGTAGGCTTCCTCTCAAATGAAAATGTTTAATGTGTTTTGCGCGCTCATATTATGACCTTATGCAGTTGCGAGTGCCATAAAACACGTACAAAAAAAAACCAAACAAAAAAACCCAACGAACAAACAATCCACACACACACAATACCTACCTACCTACTCTTTCACCTTCGAATGCTAGTCTCAAACTACTTTTTTTAAATTGCACCTTAAAACAAGGGTGATGATGATGATGATGACGATGATGATGATGATGATGATGATGATGATGATAATGATGATGATGATGATGATGATGATGAAAATGATTTAACACGTTAATTCGACATAATATTTTTTTGCCTATTATCTACGCTTTACGCACATGGATGTCACATGTCAAAATCAATAAGCAGACATATTTTGTAAAACTATAATCATTCAATTATCTATCTGATGACGTATATTATAAGTTGCCTTGATGTCCCATTTGTGTGAAGCTAAAAACATGTTTCTCAACTAATCTATTCATTTGTGTAATTATTTTTCTCCAAAGCGAAAACATTGCTAACCCCCCCCCAAAAAACCCCCCGACAACAACAACAACAAACAAACAAACAAACAAAACAAATCCACATCCCGCACCCAAACAAAACAGATAAATAAAAAGGCAAGGCAACTGTGACTCACCCTATCAAAATTAAAATTTAAAAAAGGAATAAAACAAATAAGTTATTAACTGTTAATGAGCCCATGAACAAACTATTCGGAGGATATACATTTAAAACGACAGTTACAACGTTTAATTAACTATGGTACTTTTACCAGTAACTACTTGTTTCAGATCCTCACAAACAGACGACCAACATGCTCTTCGTCACTCTCGCTGTTGTGGTAGTGCTGGCCTATCTTCTGAACCGCTGGTTTCGCTCACTCAAGCTCCAAGAATTGGAGGGAAAAAACGTTCTTATTACAGGATGTGACACTGGCTTTGGGCACGAGCTAGCGATGTAAGTGGCTTTCTTCTCGTTTAACGTATAATAATAGGTATTATCTTTTGTGTAGAGCAAATTCTGGCGCTCATATGACCGTATGCAGTTGCGAGCACCGTAAAACCTCTACTAAAACAGAGCAAATTCCAGGTAGGCAGAAAACTATGTGTTTTACAATAATAATATTGTCGCTTTTAAGTACAAGGGGGGCTATCCTGAAAAATGCTGTTTTGAGAAAATTGAAGGTAAAGTTTTTCCCCCTCGTTCAGTTTCGTTAAAAGACGATGAGAGTAAGTTGTCTCTATAACCAAACAAAATATACGCACCAATGAAATCAAACTTTTACTATAGGTAGGGCAATGCTCACTTTTGGAGTAGGTCAAGAATTCTGGACACCCCCCCCCCCCCCCACACACACATCGTGGTTAGCCCACTTGTCCTTCAAAGCGACCATATAATAAATATGACACATTCTCAATCAACTGGGAAGTATAAAAATAAAATGAACGATGATATATACACATAAAAAATATATTATATCTTTTGGCTGTTCAAGGTAACAACCTGTGTGCTTCATTTATTTCAGATAGATCCTGGTCAGTAAGACCGAGAACAACAACGCCTTAACAAACAAAACAAAAACAAGAAAACAAACAAAACAACTGTGCCCCACCAAACAAACAAAAAGAAAAAAGGTTAAAACAAATTATAACAACAAGAACAGCAAGAACAACAACAACAACGAAAACAACTACAGCAGCAACAACAACAACGAAAACAACTACAGCAACAACAACAACAACGAAAACAACTACAGCAGCAACAACAACAACGAAAACAACTACAGCAACAACAACAACAACAACGAAAACAACTACAGCAACAACAACAACAACAACGAAAACAACTACAGCAACAACAACAACAACAACGAAAACAACTACAACAACAACAACAACAACAACAACAACAACAACAACGAAAACCCATATCCAATGGTGAACTAGGAACGCTAACACCCTGACCCAACAACAACAACAACAACAACAAAAACAACTACAGCAACAACAACAACAACAACAACAACAACCAAATTGTGAAGTAGGAACGCTAACACCCTGACCCAACAAGATACCAACTGAGAACCAAAATGACTCGTCTCTTTTTTGTCTGCTTTTGTTTTGTTTAAATGTGTTTATTTTATGTGTTAATTTATCTTAGTTTTTTTTCTCGGTATGGAGCAATTGGTGTTACGGTAACGTCATTAGTGTGTGTCTTACTTGTTCTACGGTACAGCTAGGAGCTCACAGTAATGAATATGTGTATCAGATGTGTTATTTCATTCATTCATTCATTCATTCATTCATTCATTCATTCATTCATTCATTCATTCATTCATTCATTCATTCATTCATTCATCTTGTAATTCATCCATTCGTTCATTAAAAAGATATACCATTAATAAGAAGGGGGTTACGATGAGGTTGGGGTGTGATGGTTGCAAGATGAATTAGTTAAAATACTTTTATCAGATGTAGGAACACAGTGTCTTTTAATATTATAATGACGTTGAGAAATATTGCTTTTCCGAATTCATAATTTCTATTTATATGAGGTTACAGAACGAAGTTTAAATACACGTCTTGCAATATGTAGAGTATTTGCAATCTTTTTTCTTCTCATATGCTCAACAGACGACTAGACTCGATGAATTTTCACGTCTTCGCTGGATGCTTAACCGAGAGTGGTCAACAGAACCTCAAACAACGTTGCTCAACTCGGCTGACGGTCTTTCCTCTCGACGTTTCCGACTCAAACAGCATTCTGGAAGCTGAGAGAGGTGTAAGGGAGAAGCTGGTACAAAAGGGTAAGCGAGGTTCGAAAATGATCAGACACTTTTGCTGTATTCTCAGCAATCTTAGAATTAAAAATAAATACATAAATTACTGAAAGCTAAAAAAAAAACCAACAAAAAAAACCCAACAAAAAACCCCCCATGAATTTATTTTCAATTTTTGCCTTGAGCTCTAGAGAAAGAAAGAAAAAAAAGGTGTTTTTTTTTTTTTGGGGGGGGGGGGGGTTACAGGTCTCTGATTACTGCAACGAAACTAATAAAACAAGTCCAAGAAATGAAGTTACTCACCTAAAATATGTCAGAGGAGGTATTGCATGAATAGAATTATGAGTCGAGATTGATGTAAAAAAAGCCCAACATTGCCAAAACCTTTTTTCAACAATGACTCAGGTAGTATTGTTTAGTTGAATGATCATACTACTTCAAAATGTTAATTGTCTTAAATGCTTATCTTTTTTATTGTTGTTTTGTTTAGCAGAATTGTACATGGGCTGGTGTATCAATGACATGCTCATTTTGTGGCGGGACGACATAGTGGGAACTGCTGCTTTTTCTTCCCCCATCCTTACTATCGTAATTTTTCCCCTTTACTTCTTTTGTATGTTTGTCACTCTCTTGTGAACATCTATTTCCGGGGTACCTTGATAGTAGAAGCTGTCTTCGTGCTGTTGATGCTAGAGAGGTGAGCAGAGTAAGCCTGATTCCCCGTTTGGACTTCTATGTTGACATCCACCCCTTGGCGCTCATATGACCCTATGCAGTTGCAAGCGCCGTAAAACCTTACTAAAACTAAGGAGACTGGATACATGCAGGCGCCATCTTTTATTCAGAAGTTGACGTGTAATGACCTTCCATTCTTCACGGGCGCGAGCTGCTGTTGCACATTCTCCCATATCCAGACAGTCTATGTTCTTACGTTGTCCATCCATGTTATTCTTTCCCTTCCTCTGCCTCTCCCGCCCCACATCTTTCCTTCAAGCACTTCTTTCACACTATTTAATTCAGGAAAACATAGACCTCACTGGGATTTGAACCCAGAACCGCCTCTTGTTGACTGAGACTCTATGCGCACTGACCGGCTTACCAGACACCTCAAAAGATCTCCATTCCTATCTCTCTTTCACAGAAAGAAAACTCATCCAGAACAAGCAGTTTCACATGCCCTCACCCCCGACTTCCGTGAAAATAATTCAAAGACAAACTGGAATGTCTTGATAATCCTAATCTTTTCTGAACGATTTATCGTTTGGTATTTTATTTTCTAACAATGAGAATTTGAATTTCGACAAGATACTTCTGAAGAACATGTAACAACCACCACCACAGATCAAGAAAATGCAATTTATGCCCCTCTACCAAACGTTAAGAAAAGAAATTGGCCGACGATATGGCATTTAGCCGGTGGATCATTCTTCAACCACCCGCCCCCCTTCCACTGAGATTCGAACTCTAAACTTCCATGTAAAGATAATACTTTGAAGAAAGTGCATTTGGGCGGTCTACATGCACAGTCTATTCATACGGCCTAATTGTGTTGCAAGTGCCGTAAAAACTCTTACTAAAACTAAGCAGTGTGTTATTGAATTTCTACTCAGGTTTGTGGGCTCTGGTAAACAACGCAGGAGTCACTGGACTGTTAGCGCCAGTTGAGATCTGTACCAAGCAGGACTTTGAGGCGGCGATAAAAGTGAACCTCTTAGGTCCCATTGAGATGACAAAGGCGTTCCTACCTGCTTTGAGAAAAGTTGGTGGCCGAGTGGTGAACATGACTAGCTGTGCAGGACGTGTTGCGGCTCTTACTGCCCCTTACTGCGTCACTAAGTTCGGGCTTGAGGCTCTTTCAGACATTCTCAGGTCAGTTTGGCTTGCTTTAGTACACGTATCAGTTTTCATGATGGAAGTTACAATACAGCATGGATGTTTATTTTGAACACGGTGTGGACTTTATACCCCCCCCTCACCCTCACACACACCCCCACACCCCCACACACCCCCACACCCACACACCCCCCACACACACACCCCTACACACACCCCTACACACATGTACACTTACGTACACACACACACACACACGCACACACACATTCACACATACATACAACACATACACATACACACATACGTACACACAAAATACACATTCACACAATATACACACACACATACACACACACATACACACACATACACACACACTCACATACTCGCACGCACACATACTCAC
>NW_004797418.1:909709-912729 GCF_000002075.1 Aplysia californica
TATATATATGTACGCTTGTGTGTATATTCTATAACTATACATCTACATTCACGGGATATTTAGTTTTCTTTAGCTTGTTACAACTCTCTGTATAACTAACTGTTTTGGGGTGGTTTAAAAAAATATAACAGTCGAATTCTAAGTTATTGTTTCGTATTTTCAGTCCAACTTAATAGTGAAGTGACCATTCTCTTCTCCAGTGCACAGCTGTATGCAGTATTTTAGCGACCACTCCTCCACGACAATAGACCACGTGATCGACGCCTACGTCCATGCTATCACAGCCAGATACCCTCGGACGCGGTATGTGGTGGGCATCGATGCTAAATACGTATACATTCCTCTGAGTTTTCTTCCCGACTGGCTGACAGATTTTTTAATTTCGCAATTCAAGAAAAGAATAATGGCTTGGGATAAGTAAATATGTGTGTTTATTTGTAAATAAAGGGAGCGACACGTCTCTGAAAATTGTCATTCACCAATATGAAACAGGGTCATTCTTTGTCATAAGAAATTATATTCAGAACCCCCCCCCCCCCACGGCCTCAAAATTGTTCAAATGAATACAACCAGAGACTGAGCTGGGCGTTGTGTGTTGTGCTTTTGACATTTCCTTTCCTCTGTTTTGTTCTGCATTTCAAATAGAACGGTTTGTGTGAAATCCCAACGACAAAGTGAACATATTATGAAGACTGTACCGTGAACCGAGGAGGCTTCTTCTCCACAGAAACGAACTCGGTATTTCGCTCATACGGGGAAAAAAAGACGTGAAGATGCATATTTATATGTAAGTGCTAGAAATGTTTATAGTAACAAGAGTTTTGATTTTGGAAGAACGATGAAACGTAGCACGGTGTTTACATTGACGAGAAAATGTGAACTATGTCCATGTTTAATTTCCTATATTATTATTATAAATATAATCTTTCCATGACAGATAACGGTGAGCTATCGTCAAAGTGTAGTCGAATGGAGATGTAGATGACTGTTCTTGTGAATGTTATATCGCTTCCTCGTTTTGTGTTACTAAGACCATGAGGTCAGAAACCAAAAGCTCTCTCTGCTCTATCAAAATCGTACGAATATTCGGAGTCGTTATCAAAATATTCAGAGAATTGCACTTTGAAAAAGTGTTACATGATACTGTGAAACTAAATTTCTCAAAACTAGGTGCTGAGTTGATAGAGCTTTGAAAATAGCGAGATGTCCCCGTAGACATACCCTAGATCACTAGGAGGCGGGCTGCTTCTTCTCGTCATGCCAGAACCCAGGGACAATCCTAGCCGAAAGGGATACAACACACCAGTAGCCACTATTGGATTGTCGGTTAAAAACACTTTCCCACTGGGGAACCGAACTCATGTACTCTATGTACACCAGCGAAGAGTCCAACTACACCATCACAGACTCCGATGTGTCTGAATGCAACATCTTAGGAGATGCAAGGGGATAATATTCTAATGCAACATCCTCGGAGATACAAGAGGAATATAATATTCTTATTTAAAACATATACATATGCATTATAGTGATTATACTCGTAGAATGCCGATTGTTGTTCTTTAATAGCTCTTTTTACTCTTTGGAAGATTCTCTATATTTATTATATTATAATACAAGGCGGCTCAAATAAACACACAACCAGCAATGGTGTGAAATCTGCCAGTATCTCTTTTTCTTGTGAATCAGTTTTTATTACACAATAGGAGTGTTTCGTATTGATGTCTATTTTCAATAAGCCGGTGAGGATCTGTAGGACATTTTAAAACTACTCAAATTATGGAAACAAACCTGACAGTTCAGATTAACATTTAGACTTTGAAATAAAAATCAAAGTCATATGATATAAGGACTAACCCCTCAAGACAATAAATATAGCAATTTTCGTTTTTATTTCGCAGAGTTTTTCTTGTGTGTGGAATCTGACATACCTCATTGTTCGTCTGTTTGTTTTCCAACTTATTCTGGCCATTCTACGTTAGCACCACATCTCGAACGCATCTTTTTTGTTTTTCTTTGTCAAAAGTCCAGGTCTCTGCACCATACATGAATAGAAGGAAGATCTAGATTTCCATCATTTTCTTTCTTAAAGTGAGAGATAGTTGCCTCACCAGATACATCATTCTTCAAAATTACTATCTTATGTCCAATGCTAAAGATGCCATCTTAAACATTACTTGGATAAGCCCTTTTACTTCTCTTTTGAATACGTATGGAAAGTTCAGTCGCTGACAGAATCAAAGGTTCCTATATACTGTGACGTCATAGCAGTACACTTCCTGTGTCAAAGTACACCGTATGGACGTGACACCATTCTAATTGCCCACCGTTTTGGCGTTTGGATGTTGTGACGTTTCGACTTTTTGACGTTTTGACGTTTTTCTGCAGTAGGTTTACCAGATCTTACTTACTACGAGTTGGGAACCAATGTGTTGTATTGTCTAAGGTCACTGATAGCGAATAATTAGGCTCACCTCTGAACAAAAATCCCCCCTAAAAAACTCAGCAGTCAAAAGGAAATTACACTTTAAAACAATATGTTTATTTGTACAATTCATGCAATTTATATCTTTACAACACAAACAGGTTTATATCCCTTTTTCTTTTAAGCGAGAGTTTATTTTCCGATAACCTGATTACTTTCACCGTCTTTCGTTGGGGGCTATTTGCACATCGAAAAATGTTTTAAAGAACTTTTTCGATAATTCTTCGGTGGATTAAAAAATGCGACACATTATACACAAACACTCTTCCGAATTGTTAATTAGGGAAAATGCAGTTCTCGTAAAACGTGCGGAGGCATTCAAAACAAACACTTTATTGACAAGGGCGACTTCAATGTACAATATCTCAGGAAAATATAGAGGTACATGTACAAAAATTAGGAGAAACGTTTGAATCAAAATTTATGTGCCTTTATTATTATATCGATTGACAAATCATATACAGGTGGAACATTTGTAGATACATTTGAGAGAGGCAGAAAGAGGGAGGTAGAGAGAGAGAGAGAGAGAGGTAGA
>NW_004797418.1:913244-915620 GCF_000002075.1 Aplysia californica
TGTGTGTGTGTGTGTGTTTGTGTGTGTGTGTGTGTGTGTGTGTGTGCGCGCGCGTGTGTGTGTGTCTGTGTGTGTGTGTGTATGTGAGTATGAGGAGGAAGGGAGAAGCATGTGTCTAAGTGTGCGTGCATGCCTGCGTGCCTGCGTGTGTGTATATGTGCGAGTTCGTCATTGTGTATAAAGTACTGCAGTTAATACTATTATGCAACTTGTGGTAGGAAGATAATATTATGACGTAAATTTACTCACCCGATGAAAAAATGTAATTATAGATGCAGGCGTTCCTCGATCATCCATGCTGTATTTGTAGTTGTAGTTACTACTATACAGGTATTATTCCTTTGTCTACATAAATTAAGTAATTTAAAATGTGGCCTGCTCTGACCCGTCCTGTCTCTGCCAACCCGGGTTGCTTAAGATGCAGGGTCTCAATTTGAAAATGGTGTAAGTTCAGCACCCTAATCAACACTATTAGGTTATTTAAGATAGGGGACCCCCGAGTTTAACGTTCATCTCCTAAAGGACCCAGCCAAATGCGAAATTCGTGTAAAGTGTCTTTCCCAAGGACACAACGTCGGACAGAGCTGAGGCTCGAATCCCCGAACCCATAATCTCACGATTACAGGTCCGGTAGCCTAACCAATAGACCATAGAACAACGTCTCAGTTTCAAATACAACGAAATGACAGTGCACTCGATAACATGTCTCCCAACATTTTACGTGTGCGACGGCGAGTCCACCTAAGAGATACACCAATGTGAGGCAGCGTGGTGGAATCAGGCTCTCGTCAAAATAATCAACGCGAAGAAACTTTTTCTGCAGGTTTGTGAATTTTTATCAATTTTTTGTTTTTTGGTTCAACACCTTTCAAGCCCATTAAAGAACTCATTTCTGTGTGGATTTTTGTGAAAATCATTGAGTAAAGGTACAGTACATGCTCATTTTCAGTTGCCGAGACTCTTAAGCTAAGGAAATAACTAATCTATGGCGGCCATTTTCTCACTAATTTTACCTCAGAAAACAGTTTTTACCCACCTCCTTCATTCGTAAATATCTCGACTTCTATTCTAGATAAATGGATATTTTTTCCATCCAAATAAAGACAAGTGAACAAGCTTTAAGATGACACCAATAGCACTACATGCCCCAAAATTGACGAGAGCGTGATTCTACCACGCTGCCCCACCAATGGTGCAGTTAATCGCGTATTTGAATTCCACAAATTGTCATAGTCACAGCCTGAATTGGAGAATCTATCTTTTAAAATACAAACCAAGCAAGCCCTAAACAAGTTTGAGTTTGAGTTTGAATGAAGAGGAGCACATCGACACAATAATGATCCTTTAGTGATGGGGAAAAATAAGACAGAGATAGACAAACACAGCAGAAGGAACGTAAGAAGTAGGGTCTACCTGTGGGGCCCCCTGCAAACCATCCGGAAAACAAAACAAGAAAAGGTCATAAATGAACAGTTATAACTTGAAAAAAAAAAAATCCCAGCTGTTAAAAGATGGAATGATTTGCCATCTTTGATTTACTTAGAACTTTGATGTCTTTGGAAACGAAAAAGTGGACATGATAGCAAATCTGGGGGGTGGGGGTAGGGTGGGTGTGGGAGTGGGGGTGGGGGCAGAAAGAAAAATCTGACAACAGCATTAGGTATCCAACAATGAAAGCATTAATAAAAAACAATATCGTCATAATAAGCATTACAAATACCAAAAAACTACAATGAGCTGTCCCGCCTAAAACAATAATTGATTATCGGAAGTCTGTGATGAACATAGCACACGTAACAAAATAACCAATTATGTGCATGTTGTCACTCGCATAAGATATGCCTAAGTCATTTTTAGTTCAAGCCATTTTGTGAAAATGAGGGAAAAAAAACGATTTCTTTGGAACGACTGTCTGAAGGAATCGATTGAATTTTTGTACGTTATTTTGTCCGCGTGAACAAGTTGCCTCTGTACTTCATTTCAAAATCAAAATCTTCCAACCTGACAAAACAATAATTATTACACTGGCTATTATCTTATGAGCGTGACAATATGTTTTAAACTAGTACAAAGACAGAAATGCCCCAGTGGAGAAGCAAACCAAACTGTGGAACAGGAACCCTCCAGCAGTGAAGAAAATACTGAGCCCTGAGAGAGGAAACGTAGATAAACACATTAACACAACAGGGAAAGGTATACGGACCAACAGAAGGATTGGATAAGCCAGTTCAGTATGAAGTTGGATACGGAATTCAAGTGTGAAAGAAGAAGAAGAAGAAAAAGAAGAAGAAGAAGAAAAAGAAGAAGAAGAAGAAGAAGAAGAAGAAGAAGAAGAAGAAGAAGAAGAAGAAGAAGAAGAAGAAGAAGAAGAAGAAA
>NW_004797418.1:916580-924675 GCF_000002075.1 Aplysia californica
TTTCTCTCTCTCTCTCTCCCCTCTCTAACTACCCCTTTCTTCCTCAAACACATACGTCTACACACAGACACGCATATATGTATGCACACACAAACACACACACACACACACACATACACACACACACACACACACACACATACACACACATGTACCAATGCAGTAGCACAGGCGTAGACATACTACAGTAACACACTACAATGTAGAGCGGGCATATAGCATGTCTCTTGTCACATCGAATTAAGGCAGAACATTGGCCCTGTAGGTCGACATTTACAAGCAGTGTTTTTGCTACAACAGGTGACAGTGTCCCGTCATAAATAAAGAAAATAAACAACAGTGACCCCTTTTATACATAGGTCGAAGCTGTTAACATTTATCTTTGAAAGTGTGATTAAAGAAAAAGTAAAAGCACAGATTGCAAGGTGGTTCCTATGCAACGCAAAAGCTAACTTTACTTCTGTAGTTCGCCTAAGACTATGTCTCCTCCTTATGCGTGTGGCGAGTCGCGTTGTGCTAGCGATTAGTCGCGAGGTGTGTATCCTTTTGCACCACATCACACATCGTGTCGACCGGCACTCCTTGACTAGATATTTTAACCAGTGGTGATGCTTTAAAACCTCCTCACTCCAAGTCTGTTGCGTGCGACAAGGTCTCTATCGATACATGGACCAATCGCTGGGTACAGTCGCGCGCGGCTAGACATTCATTATAATCTTACTATACTGATTTTAGAGCGGTAAGGACCACGCATAAGGTGATATGCTCAAGGGCATACTAATGGACTAAGTAAGCACACAAACTCTGACACTTTTGTAATAGTAGACACAACGCAGTATAGTGAAAGAAAAAAATACTATTGATATAACTAGGCCTATACAATAACAAGCTGTGCTCTAGGGTTGTACTTTAACGGCATTAGTAACACAGTTTCATTGTAATGCACTTTGCAGCGAGTCAACCAAATAGATTTATCATATAATGATACCTGACTTGAAACAGACTGTCCACGTTGTCAAAGCGACCTGGACAGTGCAGCAATGACCAAGTACAACTTGATTGTTCAGCTACAAACTAGCTTTCGTTTAGCAAGCTCGGAGAAAAAATGCGACCTTGATATTTGTAGTTTTCAACATCTTGATGTCAGTCATGATTTTAAAACAGAAGCAAAATAATGAATAAAGATTGCAAGGTAGACAAGTTACACGACAAAGCAGCCCCGGATCATGGGCCTTGCAATATCTGATTGTGAATGCCATCATGACTTTTATAATACATAGGAAGGCACACTGACACTGAACCCAACAACATCAAACCTGACACAACGCCTTGGATTGGGTGTTGGGGACACTGTGATCCTTGCGTTACTTTCCTAATTTTACCGCATGAGTACGTAGATACAGGTTTAACCACACCCTATCTACTGAAGTCAAGCTGAAGCAGGGGTTGATCTAATGTAAGTTCAATGTGAAAACCGGACTCCAGTATTTTAACCAGTAAAGCTATAACATTCCAAGGGACTCCAACTTTAGGCCTGTCAGCCTGAGAGACAGTTGACGCCCGCAGGGTGATATTCTTCGGCCTCTAAATGACGTCAATATTTTTGTTACTGTAGCCTAAGCTTGGTCAATGTTTGAGAGAATTGTCTCCTATCTTACCCGAGCTTTCCATAATGTTCAATCAGATAGTGTTCTTTCTTGTAACATAATATTATGTGAAAAGTTCTTTTCCATTATCAATTTCACCCAGCCAAAGTAAAACTCAAAGTTACTGGTACACATCTTCAAGCCCTACAGAGGGTCTCACTTGCATCCTGCTGCCCAAACGTACCCAAACTTTATCTCCAGCGGCCCCTGTGTAAATTGAGCTAGAAACCCTTCCGTAAACCATAGACGTTTGTTCCAAATCTCCATCGCTCACCAGAAAGCATGACGTCAAAGCTGTTAACAGTTGATTTCTACGTTAGCCAGATTTGTATTATTATTTACATCTCTTTCTTGAGTTCCTAGTTTCATGCACGGTGATGACCAGTATCCAGCCAAAAAATGTCACTGGAAGCGAAAAGAGATAGATAATACGATTGTTTCAACTATAATTAACAGAACAATACACAACACGACAACTTTGTTTATGTAACAACACGCCAGGACTGTACAATGAAGTAACGACAATGAACATGGAGTAACGAGATAAACACGAGATCATCGAATTGACTTTACAACAGAGACCTCTATCAGACGCAAAAACCACAGGCGTCTGTAGAGAAGTAGCTCGACTCCCAAGTAGAGGAAGTTATCATAGAGTAAACCCCTCTATCTGCTATGATGTGGCATCCCATTTAGCCAGTGCTGTGCATTTCTTGGCCCTGACGAGCAAGATTACAACATCACACCTCTTAGCAGATCTAAAACATGTCCATGGCTGCGTAAAATGCTTACTGTTATGATTCCTATAACATGGTCAACGAAGAATTGTCTCATCTTTGTACCCGCTGGACAAGTAATATAATCTATTATTCAAAGTTAAATTTGTATTATAGGTCCGTGAAACTCAAAATGTATCGTTCTCCCTAATGGAATAAGCTCAGATCTAGTCGTCGTTAATACATTCCACATCGCGGTTAATCACGGTGTTTTAGCATCTCTTCGATATTGTTTTGAAAAGAGAAACGTTTAACAATTAGAGAAAAAATACATTGGCTTTCTGATAGGAAATTCCTTGATGCCAACAACAGGAAGAGTGTGCATTCATTACGAATTGATCGACTGTCACTGAAACAATAATAGCAACATAATTAAACATTAAAACGTATACCACAAAAGAATTCTTTTAAGCCACTGCTGAGGCCCAAGCAATAACATATACATATTTTTAACATGCAATGGGTAAGTGTATTATCACTTTGATTAACGTATAAACCCTATCACGTTAATTCAGAGGAGGAACAAAACCGAAACCGATGCCCGTAGGGCCAAGAAGTGTACCATGTGAAAAGCTACGTATGCTTCCCAAATAATTCTGTTTGAAAAAGGCATTCTTGGGGATTCATACCGGGGTCATAGGCATCAAAGTCCATCATGAAACCATTTGGATTATCATTTTGCCATCAAAGGAGTGCCATGCCATAATATGTATGAACCTTTCGTCATTCACATTGGAAACACGACTTGTGATACAGACGTTGGTTCCACTTGTAAGTTTTCAAATTTCTTTTTTCGGATAACCGTTTCTGCTTAAAATTAAAAGTAATATGAACCGCTCTACTGCCAGAGCGTAGTGTATCTTGACAGCGGACTCGTGGTCTATAGTCAGTAGTACAGAGTGATGAAAGGTCGGATATAACTTTGAAGCTATATATAGCTATAGCTTGTCTTGGATCCAGACTCTCGTGACCAGCCGTGTGCTCACTGAGAAAACAACTGCCCTTTCCTTTCAAAAATGAGCCAACGTTGATTCTATCATAAGTCTGAACGTTGGACGAATCCTTGAGGTCTGTGTTAAAGAAATCATGACGTTTTCACGACGTTTTCCATCTATTTTACAAGAACAGTTTCGACCCGACAGTTGACGAAAGAATGTCGTGCAGAGCTCAGTGCTCAAACTTCGCAATTGGCAGTAAGACAGCTGCTCAGGCATCGCAATTTGCAGTAAGACAGCTGCTGTTGTTTTTGGGCAGTGCTCAAACTTCGCTGTTGGCCGTGAGGCAGCTGCTGTTGTTGCTGTTGAAGCCGGCGCTGGTTGGCCTGTTGTTGTTGCCGTTGCAGCTGCTGCTGAAGGACTTGAGTGAGTGGATGCTGTTGTCTCCCTTAGCGTGGTGGTTCTGGCCACGTTTACCGTACGCACTGTAGATCACATTGGTCCCAGCGGTGCTGGTACCTGCCGATGGAATAACGTGAGATGAGATGAGAGGGGATGAGTTGAGATGAGAAGGGATGAGATGAGGTGAGATGAGATGAGAGCTGAGCTGAGGTGAGATGAGATGAGATGAGGTGAGATGAGATAAGATTTGAAAACATGAACATTATTTATTACTAAAATCAGTGAGATATGATAAGGCAAGACAAAAGACGATGCAAACAGACAAAGGTAAAGGATACTATACGCTTAGACTAACAACAAGTACGGCAACATAAGATACAAGTAAATAATACTAGATTTATCAGGTGAGACTGGGATAGATGCGTCTGAACGAGCCGATGAGATGAGGTGAAATATAATATTAAGAGATGGGATGAGATATAGTGCAACGAAATGAGGTGAGGTATAATTTGATGAAATAAGGATCGATACTACAAGATGGGATTAAATGAATTGAAATCAAATAAAGTCAGAAACACTGAGATATAAATTTGTTAAAAAATCACAGAACAAACACAATTCACGGTATATTTGTAACCCACCTAGACAAATCCATTTTATTCTGTCAAATATATCACTTGTTTTCCACTGGGAGACCATCCACCCCCTCCAAACTCAAGAAATCTGCTCATTTTTTACAATCACTTGCTCAGACACAGACACAAACACAAACACACACACACACACACACACACACACACACATACACACACACATATACATCCACACCACACACACACACACACACACACACACACACACACACATACACATACACCCACATCCCCCCCCCAAACCCCCCCCCCCCCAACAAAAAACAGATGGAAATGCAATCATAAACATAACAATATAGTGATCCGGAGTGAGTAGTGACTAACCATCGTATCTAGTGTCGACAGAGTGAGCGTCACTGTGCATGTAGGTCTGTGACGTACGGTACATACTGCTGCCCGCCGGTCGTCGCTTTTGTCGGCTCCTGCAGCGTACTGCGTCGATGAACCGTCTACGGAAAGTGCTCATGCTGGTGAAGGGAAAGGAAGTAAGTAAGTTTATTCTGTGTTTAAAACCATTAGCCCACATCACATCATATAAAGCCCTCATTTGACAAATTCAGTTTCCGTAATGAATAAGAAGGGACATGAAGGAGTAGATTAAAGATGTTATGTAGATGAGCAGGGAAAAGAAAAGAAATATTAAGTGTATTTAAAAAAAAGACGACATGCAAAAAAGAACAATAAGATAAAATATAATTAAATAGATTGAACAATAATGAATTAGCAACAACAACAACAAAAAAGAACCCCCCCCCCCCAAAAAAAAAAATCCAAAAAATCAAAAACAAACAATAACGAATACTCATGGACATGAATTAATTAGTGAAACTGTAAAAGTGATATTGGTTCATAAAAGAAAAAAGAAACAACTACATAATGTTAAAAGATCTATGAAACTTAGAAAGAATAGACGAACAAACAATAATAGTATAGAAATATATATTAAGGTACGAGGTTATCTGTATTCTTCTGTACGAAGAAGAACTGATTTCTTCTTGATATCACTTGTGTGAGATTATAATACTCCCAGCTTAGAAATAAAATATAAACTGCATTTCACAACATTAAACATAATAATATGTACAACTAATGTAATAATATTATTAAACACACACACACACACACACACACACACACACACACACACACACACACACACACACACACACACACACACACACACACACACACATCATTACATGGGGAGTAAATCGGCAAGTATTTAACGATTTGCACGATTGTTTCCCTTTGAATAAATGAATAGTGGTTATTTATTTTATTATTATTGTTATCTTTTTCAGGAGACTCAAACTTGTTTCGTTAAGTATCAAACTCAGTTTTGTTCCGTTACAGAAAAGTGAAAAGTGGAAAAAGACTGGAACGTTTTTAGTTTTGTTTTAAAGCGAGCGTCATTATTACTTTTTAAAATTACTTTTTAAAATTCCATTTTTAGAATTGAAACAAAATAAAAGAAAAAGAAGTCGTCACTGGTAACTCTCGGACAGTCATTAATGAGATTTCATGTTCAGAGTTATGGAGTAATAGTAATAGTGTCGAGGAGGATTTCGGTAAAAATGTTTCTCTCCACAATTTGCTGTCTTGTATAATTTTAACTTATTCAAAGTAACCGAATTTCGCTATGGCTGTAATTTATAACAATATTGTTGAGGCAGTCAGTCTTCGTACCTGTCAGTTTTTATCTCATGAAATTAACGCACACATACTTATCATTTTGGTAGCTCTGTTTCTTTAAGAACGAACATACTAACTACACAAACTAATTATTATACTAACTAAAATTTTGCGTTGCACTGTCAGCAAAATTTACTTTTTCCAAGGTTCCTGTATTGTTCAAAAGAAAGGATGTGTTTCTTTTTTTTTGGGGGGGGTTAGTTTTTTTGTTTGTTCCCTTTGAGACATTTAAACAAAACGAACGTTCTTTGGCATTCACGAGAAGTTGTGAACAGACAGAACATTAAATAGAAAGAATAAAGCAGGACTTAAGAATATAGTAACGCATTATTGATCTCCTAAATAAGAACATGGGGGAAAAAGGGGAAGGGGAGGGGGGGGGGGGACTACAAGAGCAATATTACCATTATGAAGTAGCCTATATGATCATACTAGGAAATATATCATAGATCCCCGTCTGCTACTTTACCCCAGAGAGGCTAAAATTTAAAAGAAAAAAAAAAACTTCTGGTGTGCTTCGATTTTCCAGTGTGTCTGGCGTTAGCCAAAAAATTCTACCCCCCCCCCCACAACCCCCCAAAAGGGTGTCTAGACAAATGTATATATAAAAATGTATAACCTGTGTATAAATCAAGGGGCTAACACCAAACTTCAATATAGCAAAACAGCAAAACACAAACTCACTAATGAGTTTTGTCAACACGAAAGACGTCGATCGAGGAGAGAAAAGGGAGGTTTTGTTTGTTCGTTTGTTTGCGGGTGGGGGGTTGCTAAGCGTACGTTAATCAGGCAGACTGAAGAAGCAAACACTCTTTGCAAATAAGAAAGCTAAATTATTCTGCCTTGAAATCTCTTCTACACACCAGATTTCTAACAATAAGAAGGAAAGAAGGCGGAGAGAAGCCGTAACTCAATTTGAGACAGTAATTAGGACATCAGCGTCCTAAAATGTTCATTACTGTCATCTTCAGATATGTAGTTGGGAATCTATTTGTTCGCTTACATGCTCTTTGATATGGCTTATTGTTTAGGATTTATGGTTCGTTTCAGGTTTAAATTAAATTTTAAAAAAAATCTGTTCACTTTTTAAAGCATGTTATAGAATAATTATGACAGAATAAGCTTTGCCAATCAACTAACCCTTCTTTAAACACCCAGGTATGTTTCTTTAAAAAATGTAGTTGTTTTTAGGTCCACATCGATACAATTTGTAACATTTAGGACTCAGGCTTCAGATCCTGTCTGTCAGGGTCAACATGGGCTGAGAAGGATACGATATCCCAGCTGAAAGACCGAGACAGTTGTAAATTATACAAGTTTTCTCCTCACTAAGGAATAGAGCTCGAATATCGTGGGTGCGAGATCGAAGCGCCTAACGGCCACACACAAACGCTGGTCTAGTATTTTCCTGTGTATTGATGTATGGAGGGTGACAACGGTATTTCCTGCTTTTTGCCTGTCCCTGTTATACTCCGGTCCGTCTTTTTGTCCTGCTTTGTTTCCTGCTTCGAATGACAGTTGTTTTGTCAACGTGGTTTCTATACTAACAACTTTTTTTCCATATGCGTTTTGCGGAGTTGCTCTTTCTACTTTAGTCTTAACCTTCCAAAAGAAATGCCTAAATACACATACATGTATGCCGTCTTTTCATTAAAGTTATCTTTCGTTCTTTTATTGTTGTATAATAAGTCCATTTCGCTACCGCCTTTCTCTAAACGACAAAATGATTGTCATTGACCTCTTTGTCTCCTCATCCCTCAGTTTACTGAGGAACTTTGTTCACTACATACAGTTTTACATGAAGCAGTTTAGGTGACACACGAAGGGGCAAGTTCGAGAAAAGATGAAGAGAAGCTAACTTATTACGTAACTTAAAACGCTGAGAACAAACACGGGAATAATAATATGGTATTATAGACCAGTTCAAAACGGCGTCTACGATGCAGTTTTTGGGCACACTATTCCGGTTTTTGGGGTGTTTTTTCTGGGGG
>NW_004797418.1:924775-944044 GCF_000002075.1 Aplysia californica
GGAGAACACTCACAATGAAAAATCTCATCAACGTAAGTATTTTAATCTTAAAAGGGGGGCTGAAAAATCCCACATTGTTTTTATATTGGTGTTGTGAAATCTGACCCAGATTTTATGTTGTAAGGACGTTAAATCTGAAGATGACAGTAATGAACATCTTGAAGCCGATGTCCTCATTACTGTCTGAAACCGGCCTTTGCTGTTTGAGGGGTCTAGACTTGATCAACAGGACTATCCTAATGACAAAAAAAAAAGCTGTCGTAGTTTCAAGGACCTCTTTTTAAAAGACATTGTTTTATGTTATCATACAAAAGGTTACACTACGCCCACATGCCACGCCCCCACCCACACCAGCTGTCGTAGGTTTCACCTCTATTAAAAGATAATGATATTAAATAGCATTTGTATAGCGCATATCTCCGCTCAACAGCAAGCTCTATGCACTCTATACAGAAAGGAGAATTACTTTTAAAAAAGCGAAATTAAAACCCCCTCTGTTGGAAAATACGAAACGAAGCAAAAAAACAGAAACAACAACGACACGTCAGAACAAACAAAGCTAGCTAGCTAAGAAGAAGAAGAAGAAGAAAAAGAAGAAGAAGAAGAAGAAGAAGAAGAAAAACAACAACATAAAACAACAACAACTACAACAAAGCAACAAAAGCAATAACAGCAACAGCAACGGTAAAAGAAGATAGCTCAGCATTCAAATCAATAGCACACCTGAGAAAATACAAGTAGAAGTTCACAGCATGATTGGCGTCACTCAGTATGTGAATGAAGCGAGCCGTGAAGGTGTACTTGGCCTCATCGTAAGAGAAAGGCTCGAGACTGTCCTTCCACGTGGGCTTCACGATGTAGAAGATGGCGTTGGGCATATTCAGCATGAGGAACACGACAGACACTACCACCAGCATAAGCGTGATCTGTCTCTGATCCCTCGCCTTTCTCCCGCCTTGATCGAACGAGTTTGTCAGGTGACGCTGTACCCTCCCAGCCCGCACAATGTTTAAGATAATGAGCGTGTTCCCGAGAAGGATAAAAAAGCACGGCAATATTAAGGAATAAACCGCGGACAGCCAGTAGAATGTATAGTTAATAAAGTCCACATATTCTGGCCTGATGTCACACCAGTAGCCGTAGGAAGCTTCGTGGTACTCCGTCCACACCCAAAATAGCACGAGTGAGACGCCGGAGGTCAAGGTCGCGAGTAAGGCCAGTACCATCAGGGCTTTGCGTCTGGTATACATCCGACCCACCCGCAAGGGGAACCAGACGGCCAGGAAGCGCTCCGCTGTCATGGCAACCACGATCCAGTTTGCGTAGTCTGAGGTGAACTGTTGGGCGAACATAATGGTGGCACATCCGGGCCCAGTGAGGTGAATGGCACTGCCGGACATCTCGGAATAGGCCAGTTTCAGAACCAGAGCGATGGTGTCCACTGTGGCCAAGATAGCTACGTGGGCCTGTGCAAGGACAGAACAGACAAAACGAATATAAGATTAGGACTAAGGCTTAATGAAGCGTCAAAATTTCCTTGACAGTTTAATCAATTTGGTTGTTAAATTGTAAACAATTTGAGTAGTAACACTATAGCTTCTTTAGAACCGAGATGTATATAACCAAGTTTTCAATCTAACTGGGAAAGGTATATATCATTGTGCTTTTTAAAGATAGAATTCCGTCCCCCGCCCCCAAAAGAAATCTAAACAAAATATTCCATCCCACTAAATAAAGTTTACCTGCCTCCTCAAAACGCCAACCAGCAAATAACGAACCCCGCCACTCAGGCATATGAAAAGCAAAGCAGGAATAACCAAAGCTCAAAAGAGTGGGATTTCTGAAAGGAAGTCTTTGCAGGGATAATAAAAAACAAGTTGGGGAGTTGCAACTAGTAATATATGAAATAATTAAGCAAATAATTACACGTTTTGCAAAATAAAACAAACTTAATGTTATCCAAATTATTCTCAAGGGCATGTGATAAAACGTTAAAATGGTTCTTTTTAAAAGTAGACTTAACTTTAAAGTGCGATGATAATGGATACGTTTTTCCTTTTTTTTGTAGTTGATATGAATATAAAAGACGGTAAATAATTCTGCGTTTTTGTTGACTCAGTTCCAAATGATTCTTTGGGCTTGGAAATTTGTTTTCGTCTTTATAAAGAGATGAGAGGCGGCCCTACTTAGGTCGTTACAGCTGCATGTTGATAATATTATTATTGAAAATCGAAAAACAATATAATTTTATACAGTAAACCAGAAAATTATAAGCACACTATAAGCAGCTGTCATTAAATAAGGCACAATTTAATTAAACAATTTATTATAAAACATTGTCTTCAGAATTGTGCAAGGTGTCACACAGCAGGTAAAAAAGGAGGAGATAATGCGTTCTTCCTGTAAACCCTAAGTCAGACAGGGAAACGCCAAATCTCGGGTTGGGTACATGAAAGTGCTACTAGGTGTTGGGAGGTTGTGGGGGTGGGGTGGGAAAGGGGGAAGTTGGGGGGGGGGGGGTTAGGTGGGTGGGCACGCTGATAACTGTAGGCTAGGGTGCTTTCGTTCAATCGGCCTGTTTGGGAGAGGGGTGTTGGCTGGTCTAAGCAGCGGGTCATTTTTTTCTGTTGTAAAATTAACAGTTTATGGCACTGCTCAACTACACAGATGATTGGAGGGCACCACAGGCAGGTCTTAATTCTTTGCTATTCATTTATTGCATCTGTCTATCTTCTCAATTGTTTTACTTCACTAAAAGGCCGTTATTATGTCTGTTTGCTTTTAAAAAGTTTTAATACGTTACAATTACAGTAATTATTCATTTTACCATCTTTTGGGAGAATAAAAACTGAATTAGCGCACTGAAATATTTGGTAAAATTATAATAGAAAACAATTTCTGGCAATAGTGCAATCAAACCTTGAGAAAAAGAGCCAAATGAACTGACACAACACAACGAACTCAGCTATACCTAATTGTGCTGGGGGGAAAGTTTGTGTAACACGAAACAGTAACAGCAATGTATAATCAATAAGTTAACCCATTTTTTGTATCAACCATGGTTATTAACAAACTCTCCTACCAGTTATGCATCTGCTTTCTGTTGAAAAATCACACAGCAAAATCAAACCATTCTATGCAACACAAGTTTTGAAAAAACTAATGAAATAAAAAAGAAAAATTGTCAAACATTAGGAATTTCAGATTCCTAAGACTAAATATTGTCATGATTAAAAGCAAAAAAGAACCGATGTCACATCACACACAACACTAAGAGCACACACCAGCCCTACTTGACAAGTTGTTTTTTGCTAGAGGCCACTGGAAAACAGACAGTAGACGCCATGCTCTCAGTTCATATCTACGTTTCCCGCCCTAGAGCATTGCATTTCACGCTCGATTAGCCGGTAATGTTATGAGAAAACTATTCTAAATAATTAAAACACAGACGGTAAAACTAAACAAAACAAAACAAAAATTGTAGAAGCGAAATGATTCACATAATAGGGTCTTTAGCGTTGTCTCTATTTTAGCACACAGCTTGCTCCAATTTAGTAAAACAAAAATAAAATTGAAATAGATGCACATATAGTGCAGAAATTATTCCCTTGCTAACAAATTATACACAGTTCTTTATTCATTCATTCATTCATTCATGATTTTTTTAATTGAAAGAAGGGGTATCGTTATTACACAGCTTTGACCATAACTTTCTGGTTGGATAGCAACAATCTGTCTACTGAGCCAACAAACAGTATTCCTATAGGCTGAAACCATAGTACACCTGCCTGTTCCGTTTTTTTCGACGCCGTTCTTTTGCCGTGGCGGGGGAAAGAATCAACTCTGCTGAACTGCTATGTGGCGCCACCAACGACGGGCATGGACAGCCATACATTGTAACCACAGGCCCGGTCAGGCGTTTTAACGCCGTCGTTTCGCCTATCGTGCAAACCGCCCGGCTGCCGGGTAGACGGAAAGGAAAGTGAGAAGGGACTGTACTTTGTCCATGATTTACAATGACAGATTTTTCCCTTTGCAACTGATGAAGATGGACGAAGAAAAATTCTTCAGGTGAAATCGCTTTGCAGAAATTCTTTGACTTCTCTTTACGATCGGGAGCACACAGTTCAAGAAGAGCATAAAAAGACTGCGTCATTCTGAGATACTGCTGAAATTTCTAAGGGCGATTGTGCAGTTGGGGCATCAGATTGTGATGTTCTCCATACAAAGCTCTCCTTCTGTTAATAGGATGAACTGCAAAACGTCGAGGACTCCCTTCGTTTCTTTTTCCTCAACCACCAGAGCAGAAACAACAATCTGTTTCGTTTAGTACCCCTCGCCATTTTCGTATGAAACGAGTGACGTAAGTAGCCGTCAAACGGGCAGAAAGCCGGTTTACTATGGCCACTTTGACGGATACGTTCTACCAGCAAAAGAACGGCGTCGAGAAAACGGAACGGGTCGGGTCTACTATGGATTCAGCCTAAGCTTACAAATGGGATTATTAATTACAATAGAATTTAAGAGTCATTAATGTTAAACTATAATAATTATGTTGGAGGACTATAATCATGTTTGGAAGATAGCAGTGTAGAAATTTTCTTTGAGAAAATTTGTAATATTAGAATATTTTTGTAAACATTTTGCATGGGGCCCCGTTTAGATTTGCGTTTCTTACTTGAACACCCCTGATCGCTGTACCGTAATACAGTGATTGCATGTTTTAGAATATTCCTGCCCGCTGAAGCGTGTTTGAATGATTGCAATGCCCTGTAACGAGGAAACATTTACGCGAGGAAAGGCAAGATTCTATGCAATTAGCCGTGCACGTTTTTAATGGGTTAAACGTTGACAAGTCACCATTATTACTCTCTGTAACGGACTCGGAGTTCGCGCCAGAGTTACCGTGTTCCCGAGCCTGTCCACGACAAGACCTTTGGTTAACTCCAAACTTCTACATCTCCGATCAGCGGTATAAGCGACTATTTTAGAGTGGTCGTGCACCGTTGTTTGATTGATGAGAGCTCTTTTCTGACAAGCAGAAGCAGACGATTGGGTGTGAGGTGTGACAGCGCCACCACCCCCGGGAAGAGGGCGTGGCGGGAAAAACTTCACCTTTGATGACGACACGGTTGGCATAGAGAGTATGGTGAAGATGCTGGCCAGATTCCCGGGCGCCCCTATGGCAAGCAGAACCCAGTGGTAGTAGAAGGCCATATAGTAGGCCACTTTGTACAGCGTATACGACTCGAACTCCAATTGCCTGAGGGGGAAAAGATTGAGAAAAGCAAAGTAAATATTACGTATAGAAAGGAGGAGAGTTCTGGAGTAATGATGACGGAAGGGAACAGGCATTTTGAGAAGTATGAAAACTATAAGTTATTTAATGAACTGAGGACAAAGATAAATAAAAACTATGAAAAAGTCTGGGGGGGTAAAGGAAAGAAATAGATCTAAGAAACGGAAGAAAACAGGTATTAAATTCAAATTTGAACAAAGTTTCAAATGATTGAAGTTTGTGGCGCATTAAAGTGTTAACAAGTTAATAAAATGAAGAAAACAACAGCAACAACAACAACAATAACAACAACAACAACAACAACAACAACAACAACAACAACAACAACAACAACAACAACAACAACAACAACAACAACAAAGAAGAAGAAAAACGAACGCATCTTCACTTCTTGGGTTACACACATTTATTTGACTGTAACAACGGAAGTGATACACTATTTCTATCTTATGTCGGTCACATAAGTAAGCCTATGGACCTTTAGACAAACGTTAAATTTAGCTGACAAAAATGATTATTAAAAATCCCAAAATATCAGGTGTAGAAATGAGATTCCATGAAGCTTACTACTATACTGGCGATCAAAAATGAAAGGTACCACTTTTAGATTGTGTAAAATATCAAGCCTTTTGAGTATTTACGTTTTTCCTTTCACGTGAGAAAAACTAGATGCTCTAAAAAGTAGGCCGTGTTATGAAAACAACATTATAGTGATTCAGTTAGTTTTTAAAGTATCAATGTTTGAAAAAAGAAAATTGTCATTTTGTGGCGATCACTTGACCGGTTTTTTTTCTTCTGTTCTTTGTTTTCTTTAAAGTATAAGTTGAAAATCTAGTTTGTGTTTACCAAATGTCAAACCGACATTTGTTAATCATTTCACCCTAGAAAGATGGCAGGTTTAACTCAACATCAGAGAAATGGAGCCATCGGCACGCCCCACACGCTCTGTGCGATTCTGTGGTTGCCGGGATAATCTACGTCCGAAAACAAAACAATAAATAATTTTTTTAAATGAATATTTTCTTTGCAACGTGGTCCACTTTTTGAGTATTTAGTAGAACTCGCGTGAATGGAAAAGTAGAATGACTCAAAAGACCATAATTTTTACGCAATCAAAAAGTAGTTTCTTTTTACTTAGTCAGTGTACTAAGTATACTCACTTGGCGCTTTTTTCAGAAGGATCATAAAACTCAGTCGTTTCTCCGGTAAAATTGCCTGTCATATTGGCTGTAAAGGACATGTTCCCTCCTGTGGTGAGGTAGAGAGGCGCAGGGCTGGTTCTCCCTAGCGGCAGGTACGTGGTATCCATGACCGTAGTGCTGGTTAATAATCTCGATTCCGTTCACATGAACATCAAACAAGGGATACCTGAAAAAGTAAAAATGAATTTTTATAAAATGTGTTAAGATAAGTGGAATGCCTGAAAAAGTGAGAATAAATTATCAAATCGTAAGAGTAATGGGATGCCTGAAAAAATAAGAATGAAATTGAAATAAGTTTGGTGTCCAGATTGTGGGTCGTTGCTGGAAATTTCAAAGTTATTTATATATTTTTTCCGGCTTCATTAGTTTGGCTGACATTGTATTCACATTTCTTTCATTACAGAATGTGGCTGTTCTTGTGTCTCGTCATCTTCACCCCTCGCATACTAATAGGCTACAGCGACAGGAACAACAAAAACAACAACAACAACAACAACAACAACAATAAACAATAGCAACAACAACCACATAAACTTCACTTGGGTCACTGCTCAGACCATTAATTTATGGTGTTCCATCGGAAGCCTTGCTTAGTTAAAACGTCAAATCAGTGCTCGAACCCAACTAACCGAATTTTAGCCAGAAATCAAACAACCACCTGTTACATCCACCTTAACGTTGAAGCATGACAATTAATCTGCATCCATCGTGAAATGTAACAAATCTGTCTTGCCATAATGGAGTATCGGCTGCTCTACATTATTTTCTCTCTGCTATTTCTCTCTGTCTCTCCCTCCCAGCCCCCACTCTTGATCTTCCTACTTTCTCCCGCGGCAGAAAGACCCATCACCACAATCCACAGAAGGGAAAAAGGAACTGTCCTTCCCGTGCTTTGAATATGAATACTCCCAGAAAACGTCTGAAAGTTTTGCCCTGTTTTCCCCATCAAGACCTGGTGTCGTCGGTTCTCGTCTAACTCCCTCTCCCCTCCCCCCCTCCCCCCTCCCCTCCTTCCCTCCGAAACAGTTGTAATCTCCCCCTTAATCCTTTTCTGTCAAGATGCCAGACCACGGCAGACAAATGGGGGAAATTAAGTTGGGCGAAAAAACAAAACCAAAAACAGAAACAATGTGACAAATACCAGAAAAGAAGCTGTTCGATGCTTCAACTCCTAAGAGCTCAGATTTATAAGATCCTAAAAATAATAATAATATGTTTATAAGATTTAAAAGGAAAATTTATTCAAATGTACGTATATACGCACGCACGCATGCTCGCATGTTTGCATGCACATACGCACGTACGCATACACACGCAAGCACACACAAACGCACACATATTGTATGATAAATTATATAAAATATACTTAATTATATATTATATGAATGTATCTTTCTCTTCTTCTTCTTCTCTCTCTCTCTGTATGTGTGTGTGTATGTTTGTGTGTGTGTGCATGCGCGCGCGTGTGAGTGTGTGTGTGTGTGTGTGTGTGTGTGTGTGTGTGTGTGTGTGTGTGTGTGTGTATGTGTGCATGTGTTTGTATATGTGTGTGTGTATGAGTATTTTGTTTCAAGTCGAGTGTTTGTGTCGGTTTAAAGATGGGTAGTCTTGAAGGGTTTTTTGCACGAGCACTCATTAACCATATGATGGATATTATACAGTATCCTCTTTTGATATACGGTTAAAGGTTTCGGAGCGAAATGCAATGTAGTATGAACATAGCCTCGATTCCTTGACAATTGCACTAACAAATGTTCATCAGATCAGTATTCTTTTCTATAAATTTCCTTAAGTTGATTACGTGTAAGTAAGTAAATAGTTTACACTCTCGTTACGTTCAGCACGCAATAAGCTCCTGAATTGTGTAACAATGCTAAAATGGAGAAATTTAGATTATGACATAAGGTGATGAGGTGTTACTGTAATGTTCTTATGCAGTTATGTGAATCTTCCACTTCAAAAGTTGGGGACTTAAGATTATAATTCTAAACTTTATTGTTTTTTTCGTTTCGTTTTTCTATCTATCTTATCTTTCTGTCAGATTGCCTGTCACTAATTATATGTTATAATGGAGAAACTTAGATTATGAAATAAGGTGATGACGCTTTACAATAATGTTCTTAGGCAGTTATGTGAGTCTTCCATCTTTGGGGACTTAAAATTATAATTTTAAACTCAATTGTTTTTTCTTTCTTTCCTTCCTTCATTCCTTTTTTTGGCCAGTTTTTCTTTCTTTCTTTCAGTTTTTCTTTCTTTTGTTCTTTCTTTCTTTCTTTCCTTCTATAAAATATCTTTTTGTCAGATTACCTATAATTAATTATGCACACATATCGCTATTGGTACATTCATAATATACGAAAGCTCATATTTTGTATATCAATTTTCATTATCTTTTGGCTTGGAAGGGGGGTGGGGGGTGGGGGGAGAGTAAGGAATTTTTTTTTTCGAGGGGGGTGGGGATGGTAAAAGGAGGGATGTTGCTGTATAAATGACAGCAATGAAAAAGAAGAAAGGGGACTTTTACAACCCGATCAATGTTTTTGGTTGGGGCCAACACGGTCGTAATCTCTTTAATTAAACCACAACCTGTATGATGCACTTTGATTTGAACAAACAAACAAACAAGCAATGATTTGAATCGAAACCAGACAATCAACATTATGATCACCCATCTGCCACAATTACCAGCTCATCAACAACGGCCATTCTGATAATTTGAGAAAAAATCTTGAAGACACGACGTGTTGAGCACGTGAAAATTTCGTTGTTTGAACAGATTTTCACTTTTTTCAACACTTGCAATGGCGAGCAAAACCATGCATAGTTTTTAATGACGCCTATTCGTGTTTCTCATTAATTTGTGAATAATGGTTCGAAATTAGCGGCATCGTTGTCTTTAGTTCTTTAGATTGCTGCTAATCCGACACTGATTGATTGATTGATAGATTTATTTATTTATTAATTAATTTTTTTATTTATTTATTCACTCATTTATTGATTCATTTCTTTATTATATTTTTCTTTATTTTTGTTTCGCCCGGTTCTCAGAGTTAAGTTACCGAAACACTTTTTATCCGATGAGTCACTATTGAACGAATATAGCTAGCTAGGTATACGTTGTTGTCATCTGCTTCTTTCCTTTCTAAAAGTTCCCATCTCGAACAAGGTCAAGGGAATGATCGTGGGCGAAGAAATCATACTACCCTGTGATCTGATAGTGCGAGTGAGAGCCCTTCCGTGTAGTGTTTGAAGTGATAGACATAGGGTAAAGGTCAAGGGACTCGGAGACATTGATCTTCATCGGTTATGGAAAAAGGATGTCTTTCGAATCAGAGGTGGTGAAATGTTAGTAGTCTAAGAATTGGTGGACAGGACTTGGTTGAGAAATAGCGACCGTGAGGTTGGGGTAGGGGTGTAGGTCGGACGGGAGAGAGAGTGGGGGAGGGGGATTCTTTTGTTTAGCGTTCGAGATGTTTGAATGATTGATTATTAGTGGTAAAAAAAGAAGAAAAAAAAAGAAGTTGGAGGGTCGAAGAATAAATTATGTACATTTTCATGGAGAAAAAAGAGAGCGAAAGGGAAGAAAGAGGAGGGGTTGAGAGTAGAAGGGATGGGTTATAGTAGGTGTGTGGGCGTGGTTTAGGAGGTCTTAAGGAAGTCCAACGCATAATTATTTTCATAGTTATTTGTTTAAATTCTAATACAGAAAGCTTTGTTTTGCGAAATTAACTATAGTTTTAACGGTTTTCTTTGATATATCATGATGTACACATCCTTGATATTGTATATCTAGTATTGTTATTATAATTATTATTTTTATTAATAATAATAATAATGATAATAATAATAAAAATATAAAAAATAATAACAATAATAATAATAATGTAAAGAGGCGCTCTAGAGCACCCTCTGGGACATAATTAATTACACACATTGTTGAACAAACGCACATATCAAGAGGCATTCTTTTCAAACTCCAATACCTTTAAAATGATATAAGAGTGCTGCGCTCTTTATATATTATTTATTATCTTATCCTCCCGCCCCTTTCTCTCAATATTTATCCATTCGTCTCTCTCTCTCTCTCTCTCTCTCTCTCTCTCTCTTCTACTGTCTTTCTTTCGTCCTCAGTCTCTCTCACTCACTCTCTCTCTCTCTCTCTCTCTCTCTCTCTCTCTCTCTCTCTCTCTCTCCTGTCTCTCGTCTTCTCTCTCTCTCTGTTTCTCCCTTCCAGCCTCCACTCTTGATCTTTAGTGCACACACCCTTCCCCTCCTACAACTAAAAAAAAACAACTATCGAGGACATCCCATACTTTGGACGAGCAAGCAAACTTCGTTTGGCCCCCGGGTCCCCGCGAGGATGGAAGCGTCCACCAAACAGCAGATCGGTCCCATTACCCCCTCATCTGATTTGCGCCTTCCCCAAAGAACGAAATGAATCTGTAATGAAGCATTCGGGACGCAGTGAGTGAATTCTGCTGGCGTGCGAACCCTTCGCGCCGCGATTTCCAGACTTTAAGGGCCTATCAAATACCGGAGTCGGGTGTTGGACGAAAAGTAGCAGCATTATCTTTGAAATCGCACTTTGAACGACTGACGTTATACGGTACTTTGGAAAAAAGGGAGTCATTAGTATGGGGAGAAGGTTTGGCCGACTTCTACAGATTTAGAAGATGTTGAAAATACGTGTTGATCTCTGATAAAAATGACCCCCCCCCCCACCCCAATTAAAAAAAAATAATTAAAAAAAATTCCCAAACAAAAGAGCAATACCAACAAAAAGTCAAAGCAAAAACAAAACCAAACGGGTCATCTGTTAAGTGCAATTGACAATAGGCCCATGGCTACAACTAGCGGCTGTATAGTTGGTTGTTTCTTACTTTGAAAAAAAAAACCCGTTTGAAAACTTCTCTTTTGAGTTTAATTGCATTTTAAAAATTAATAGTGTTTGCTCTAAAGTTTATCTGTGCCAAGCTCTTTGTTATTCATTTTAAAAATTTGCTTTTATGTTGGTTAGAGAGCTGCAAATGACCTATACGTTTTCTTAAAAAATCAGCGTCACCCAATGGTGGAAGAGCGTAAAGTGTAGCCACGACTATTAGTCGTGTTTCGGGGGTTTCGTTATGTCTTTACTCGAAAGGTCCCACTCAAATTGGTTTACTTTCGGGAAATTAGATGTACCTTTTGCTGTGACAGTAAAGAAATGTAAAGAGAAAA
Organism: Aplysia californica; assembly: GCF_000002075.1. Taxonomy (NCBI): domain Eukaryota; kingdom Metazoa; phylum Mollusca; class Gastropoda; order Aplysiida; family Aplysiidae; genus Aplysia; species Aplysia californica. The sequence goes on from NW_004797418.1 coordinate 936,494, forward strand.
AACTAAATATAGCGCAGATAAAGTACCCTATGGGATTTAACCCAGAGGACTTTAGACAACATAATAAAAAGAAACGATTATCATTTCTTTGACTTGAGATCTTCATAAGTGTGGGTTCGAATTTCGGGACTCTTTTGAGACGGAATATATTCTTTGGCTCTTCAATTGACTAGCTTAAATTTGTTCAAAGTATCACAATAATAATAATATACCCTAGTATCGTTCTGGGGTCGATGGTATAAAGGGTAGGCAATTCGTTGTTGCATGCAAAAGACGCAGGAATGCCTGTTCTATTTAGCATCTCTACTTTCTGCGTGGTCTGTATCTTCTCTCCGACCGTGTTGGTCTATATGTCATTATTCACTATGGCCGCAACTTTATCTTGTCTGTGAACGAGAAAAACAAAAACGGAACTGTTTTATGTGATGTTTACACAGTTATAGATCATAACGATTATGTACCAAACCTCAGTCACAGAGTGATGAACGCTCTAGTGATCAGATAAAGTAGTCTGGTCGAAATTCGTTTTCGATTCCACGTTCATTGACTCGTTTCATACTACTTCGCAAAACACTCCCTGTTTTCTTTCTTGCGAAAGACGCGGCCTTTTCAATAGAGAAGGAGAATTTCACTCAGTTATGTTTAGACAGATAGAATGCGAAAATGTGATTCAAAGCAGAGAAATAAAGAGATTGGTATATTTTTACTTTCACTGCTTTTGAACGCTACGTAGGTGTATTTTTGGTTGTAAATCACACTCGTGGACATTGTAAAAGGCACCTGTTTTCAAGAAAATCTAAAATCTAAATGGCCTGACCCCTCCCTCAAATAAGACCCCCCCCCCTTTTCCCACACGAATTACTACTTCTAATTTACACTTGTTGTAATATAGTGGTAATAAAATACCCGAAAATTTCATTCCAAAGCCTGGGAAATACCTGCCCATTATCAGCTGTTCAACAGTACTGCCTAAATTTAAATGAAAATTATTGTCGGATAGTTTACTCATTCCCCGTGAGGACTTTACAGTGAAAATTAACTGTATAAACAAATTGTCAGCTCACTCTCCACAACCACATCACGTGCTTGATTGTTAGGGGAAAAGTGTTTTTCTGGGATGTACAGATCGATATCGGCCCTGCAGGTTGGAGGAATGGGGGGGGGGGGGGGGGGCATAATTTTAGCATAGGGAAGAAAAGAATAAAACCTGCCTTGAAACTGCGTGTCGTATGAGGCGACTAAAGGGGGTTAGATCTGGTCTACCGAAAAGTGTCAACTTGGGGAGGACCAACTTCCCGACCCTGTAAAAACTGAAAGTTACAGAAACATGACTGAACACGTCTTTTTATTTTTAGATCTTGGGAGACAGAGGAGCTTCTGCATCGGTAGAAACAAAGAAGGAGAGTCACAGAAATTGATGAACAGAAAAGTGGGAGACACGGACTTACATCAAGAGGCTGCTAACCCAGTATAGGGAAAAGTGGAAAGTGTTTGTTCGTGGCCTACAACCTGATCCAGGGTGAGAAAAGCTATGATGATTACTGATCGATCGACTTACTCTGCAGAGATCACAGGATTAAGGTATTATTGATACAACTTTTTTTCGGGATGCTGAGTACTCTTGTACGTGGAGCTTAACTTGACTAGGAGTAAGGCAAAGCGACTTTTGTCTTCATGAAAATTATTTTTGCGTATAGAAGATTTTTGAAGACTCATCCCTCCTTCCTGTCCGAGATAAGGTAAAGAGCAAAGGTCCAGGTTTAAAGCTGCTATTATGCACTAGGTGGAGACGAGTGAAATAGTTTAATATCAATTCGGGGCGTGTTACAGAGAGTAAAGAAGAAATATTAACGAAAAAAAATAGCAGGAGGAGAGATGGGGACTGAGCGCTCGGTTTTCGAAACTATCTCATTTGAACGAATGCCGTTCAGCTTTTATCATAAAACTGGAAAGGAACATTGAAGTTAATATAAAAATTTGAAGCAGAGAGTACTGTAATGTGCATTCAGAAAAATTTTTAAATAAATTAAAACTATACGAGGTGTTCTCGTAAACTCCAGCCATTGAATTGCATAATATCATGAGTACGCATTACAGTTAATTACTTAGCAATTATACTCAAATAATACAGTCCTATGGAGTTGAGGTCCGCCGTGAATTTTAGTCTAATGGTTTACCTTAGTTTACCTCTTTGTTTAACAGTTGTTAATCTTAACTTACAGTAGCACGATCTATAAGAATAACTAAACGTATGGTATGGCAACGGCAACACTTCCTGTACTTACAAAAAAATGATGACGAGTTAAAATCATAATATTAAGTTCTATTCACACTGGATGGGGATCCCGGAATATTTTGAGAGAGAGAGAGAGAGAGAGAGAGAGAGAGAGAGAGAGAGAGAGAGAGAGAGAGAGAGAGAGAGAGAGAAGAAGGGGGGGGAGAAAGGGGATGCAAGTTGGGTGTCACAATGTATAAAAGGAAGAAAATTATGTTACATTTTCTTACATCTTTTTACGGGGTGGGAGTGGACCCAGATCTAGCCTGATGAATAAAGAGATAGTAAATAAGATATGTGAGGCAGCGTGGTGGAATCAGACTCTCGTCAAAATAATGAAATCAAAGAAAACAGCAGTTTTCTCCCGGCTTCGCAATTTTTATCAAATTTTTTATTTTTAGGCTCAACACCTTTTATGTCCATTTACAAACACATTCCTTTGAGGATTTTTACCGAAAACGTTGATTAAAGGCACAAAAATATAAATTTACAGTTTCCATGGACTCTCCAGCTTTGGAATTTACCAAGCTTTGGCGGCCATTTTCTCGCTAATTTTACCTCTTAAATCAGGTGAACCCCACCTCCTGCAATCCAAATATCTCCACTTCTATTGAAGATGGATGGGTAAGTTTTTCATTGAAAGCAAGACAAATGAACAAGCCTTAAGTAGATACCAATAACTCAATATGCCCCAAAACTGACGAGAGCCTGATTCCACCACGCTGCCTCACATATAACGTTTCATATAATATCTTAATATTTGCTAAACTGTGGGAATATTTGTTTATGGTGGTAATAGAGAAAGCAACCAGCGGGTGAGTATTCACAGTCAGTTGAAGGTATATGACGTTAATAACATTAATCACGACTTCCATTTCTACTTGTGGAACTCCCTTTTATGTTTATTTATTGATGGGTTTGACCCAAACAATCAGGACTTATTGGACTAGTACTAACCCCAAAGAAATAAGCCATAAAAAATCGCACTTGCAATGGAGAATTACGAGCCAAGCTTCAGACAAACTCGAAAGCCCCAATAAATAAACAACGCCTGCCACCAGCTCTAGACCAGTCAAAACAAAAACCAACATCGAAATAAAAAAGAAAAACACGCCAAAATAAGATACCCTTATCTAATAATCTCTTTGACCTTTTGTCACTGGGCCAGATAACGCAAGTCTAGACTAGTAGTCATCCCTCTCTGTTGCCGATTTGGGTTGTATCACCTTCCTTTCTTGCTTGCCAATGTTTCAATAAATGGGGGAATGGCTTTTTTTGACGGTATTAAGTGTTTATCTTTTTCTACTTGGTTTGCGTCAGCAGAAATACTGGAGATTTGGGAAAGAAGGCGATGTTTCTTATCGTTATCGTTCCCTGTCTCGCAATTTCTGCTTCTCTTGTTGACTTAAAGTTTGCCAGAGAGGGCGAGAAAGAGTGAGATGGAGGGACAATACGGAGATAGAGGGAGAGAGACGTGAGAGAGAGAGAGAGAGAGAGAGAGAGAGAGAGAGATAGATAGATAGATAGATAGATAGATAGATAGATAGATAGATAAATAGTACAAGAGAGAGAGAGAAAGAGAGAGAGAGAATGAGAGAGAGAGAGAGAGAGAAAGAGAGAGAGAGAGAGAGACAGAGAGAGAGAGAGACAGAGAGAGAGAGAGAGAGAGAAAGAGAGAAAGAAAAAGACGGAATGACGAGAGAGAAAGAAAGAGAAGACATCTGGAGGTATGGTGGCTGTAACAAAAGGGGAAGAAATTGGAGAAAAGAAATGTTGCACATTGCGGCGGTCAACGAAGCGTAGGAAAGAAATTTGAAAAGAGAAAAAGGACGACATAATGAAATACCCAACTCTTTAGGGATAGAAAAGACAAGATTTACAACGCAAAATTATGTCAAGGCAATACATAAACACCCGAAGACTGACTGGCTGTGAGAGGGTGCTTCTATTCGTGGAAACCAGTTGACAGACTGTTCTCTAACTAGACTCTGAGAATCTTGAATTATGAATCCATGCCTTGCATGTCAGGAAAAAGCCTTGTTTATACAATATACAAGGCCACATGAGTTTTAAAAAGAACAAGAACAGAAGAAGTCTTCTCTCTTCCTTAGATAATGACACAAGTTCCCAGACAGACAGTGAGAGAGACGCACAGAAAGAAAGAAAGAAAGAGAGAGAGAGAGAGAGAGAAAGAGAGAAGGGGGGGGAAAGACAAGGAAGGAGAGAGAGAGAGAGAGACAGAAAGACAGGGATAGAGAGATAAAGGAGGATATATACATATATAACAAACATATTTTGTATACCTAAGGAAAGTAAGAACAAAGTTAAGGTTATACTAATGATCATCTCATACATCCTCACCTAAATAATCTAAAAGAATATAACAAAAGAAGCACCACTCCTCGCAAAACAAATTTCTTTTGACCACCTTAAAAAGAGTTACAATATTTCATCAGAACTTTTTTGGAATAAAACCAGCACTCCAATTTAACCCTCGAAATCAAGAGGGGGAAAAACTCACAGCAACTAGAACTTTCAGTGCAAGAACAAACAGAAAGCGATACAAGAAAAGGCTAAAAACAGACATAAAAACACAGAAAAAGTACCATCATATCACATTATTATATTTATGAATTACTCAATAAAAAACCTCAAACGAAATGACAAAAACCCGTCATCTAACGACTAGATGAAAAAAATCTTAAGAACAATAAAAGACAAAAAAAAAGGAAAACTGCAACCCCCCCCCCCCCCCAAACAAACCAACAAAAGCACAAAGTAGACCACAGAGAGAGAGAGAAACAAAAATCAGAACAGTTCTGTCATAAATCAAATGTTGCACGGTTGGATTACGGGTTATTCATGGAAAGCAGCTTGAGAAAGCAGTATCTGCTGTCAAACACGACTGATGTTCAGCATTTCTTGCTGATAAAACGTTGAATTGAGGAAACGCACGCACAAAACAACGTCAAAGAAAATGGAATTAACCTCTTTTCCTCAATCTCAAATGTCAATAGAAGGGTATCCGATTTTATAATTTATCGTATTTTAAAGATTTTGCTTTAGATACATATTATTGGTGAGGGGTTGGCCGTAAATAGCAGTCTTTGCCTGCGCAACTGGGAGATCTAGATGACGGTAGCCTAGTAGTTACTGGACCCGTAATCGTGAAATTGCGGGTTCGGGGGTTTGAGCATCAGCTCAGCCCGATGTTGTGTCCTTGGGAAAGGCACTTTACTAAAATTTCTCTTTTGGCTCGGTCCTTTCAGAGATGGACGTAAAACTCAGAGGTCCCGCTTCTTAAATAACCTAACAGCGTTGACAGGGGCGTTAAAAGCTAACAGCGTTGATAGAGGCGATGTACACAGGGAGACACAATTTGCCTCACGACGTGCTGGAATCAGGCGCTTGTCAATTTTTGGACATATAGAGTTATTGATATAATCTTAAAACTTGTTCATTTGTCTTGCATTTTGCAAAAAAAAATAAAAAATTGCCCATCTACCTTGAGTAGAAGTCGAGATATTTGCCTTTAAGGGAGGTGGAGATAGGCTGATATGGAAGGTAAAATTAGCGAGAAATCGTCGCCTAAGTTTGGTGATTTCTAAAGTTTGAGTGTCCTTGGAAACTAGATATTTACATTTTTGTGTCGATTAAGAACGTTTTTAGGTAACATCCTCACAGAAATATGTTTTGAAATGGACATAAAAGGTGTTGAGACAAAGAAAGAGTTATTTTTTAAAAAAATTGCCCAACGCTCAGAAAAATGATGAGTCCTTTAATTTCACCATTTTGACGAGCGGCAGATTTCACCACGCTCTCTAACATTTTGTTTCAGGTTTTTGTATGTTTTTCAGAACCTGTGTGAACATCAGTCCTTACAAAATACGAGCTGGTCATTATAATATGAAGGCAGATCCTGTACGTAAGGTGAAACACAATCCAGTCAGTCCAAAAATGAAATCATCGTCGTGAAAAATTTGTAGTGCCGTTTCTGTGCAACATAGACCAGTGGTAGAAATGATCTTCCAGTTGTTAGAAGAGAAGGAAAAAAGTAACACGAAGAATCTTTATAACCATATGTGTGTTGTCAAAAATAGATTTACCACCTAACAACCTTGTGTGCTTGGAATTTTAACCAAAAACGGTCATGTTACTCTAAAGTCTTTAACTCATTGCGGACGCGCATTCTTTTCATTCGAACGCTTGAAGATGGGATGCTCCGGAGTACTAAAAGAAGCACAAATTCGTTATTCCTACATAGCTTTCAATTCTTTCTCCCCTATAACAATAATATAATATTCTATAATAGTAATATGATGCGCAAGCTTGTGTTTCTAGTCTGTATGATGGTTTGAAATATCCCGCAACTTTGCTTTTGATCTGCTGCTGTCCGACATATTTGCCCGCTTCGTCCTTAATGAGTTACAAATCACTTCAGGATATTCAAGGGAGAAAATCAATTGAAAGTCATTTTTTTCTCTTACTTTGCAAAACCCTGTCGCCTTTATAGTTGCGTTACATAAGTCGTCTACCCTGAAACAGGGATTAAATTGTTGTTATTTTGCGTTTCTGTATTATTCTTTTTCTTCCAATTTTAACTGCGTGACTGCCTAGTATTATCTCTTGACTTTCAAAGGCTTCCGGTGAATCGGGAATTAGCATTTGAAGAGTTTTTCACGTCATCGAGAGCGATTTTTGTTTCTGGGAACACCACCAACAACAACAAAAAACAAAACCGAGGGTTATTTCAGGCAACCACTGGCCCATTATTAGAATGGAAGTTTCCACTTTTCTCTCAGAGAACAAATTGTTGCACGCAGTGAACTTTTCCTTTTTTAAAGCGTGTTCCATTGTTACTTTCCCTATCTTTCTCGCCTTTTATTCTGTTTTCTATAACACGTTTTCAATTCTTCCTCTTTTCTTTAAACTATAAAGCAGCAGGTAAGTACTCAAAGTTTTAAAAAGGTTTTATTTTGTTTAAAGCCAAATCGCCATGAATGCCCGTAAGAATACAGAGAGCAAAGCCAAAATACATCAATCGAAGAATCGGGTCACCTCGGTATAGTTTGATAAAAGTCACATGACTACGTCGTGCATATAAGAGTTGCCAGAGGCTGGAGAGAGCATCTTGGACGAGGTTTGTGGCTCTAATTTAGATGAGATCGTCACGCAACCACACAAAGAACGTGTGTCTACACGTCCGACATCATTGATTTGCTGGACACATTCTATGGGGTCAGTTGAATGGGCGAGGGTTTGGGGTGGGGGGGGGG
>NW_004797418.1:944144-945348 GCF_000002075.1 Aplysia californica
GGGTGGTTGGAGTGGGGGTGGGGAGTGTTGTGTAGTGTGTAGGGTGGGGGTTGGCTGTGAGTTGGAGGGTGGCGGGGGTAAAAAGGAGGTCAAGTAGATGAAAAGCATAGCGTGGTTACGTCTGTTGGTAGGCCTGAGTTCTTGTATATTGTGTGAGGTCAGCGTACCGTTCGATTTTTTTCTAATTGCACCCCGTTGGTTCTTCCTTTAAGTAGGGCGTTGCATTATTATACCCAGTGCACACTGTCAATCGAATTCATCGGTTGGTGTCGGGGCCAGACAGATTTTTTCCTTAATGAATAAGGCAAACTACGCTACAATTCAACTAAATTCGACAGCGGCCAACAAAGTTTAACGCCTTGGTTTTTCTTTTTTCAAGGTCGTTAGTCGAATTTGTCGTGGCCACGACTCAATACTTTGCACCAGAATGATAACGTGAATTGTGAATAACCAATTTTTAAATGTATGTATGTATGTATAGTATAGGGTTTTACGGCGCTCGCAACTGCTAAGGTCATATGAGCGCGCAATTTTTAAATGTGCTTTAGTCTGTCCTTAGTTACTTGTTAATAAGCAAAGATGGACGATGGAAACGGTAACTGTACAGCAGGACTGGAACGTAACAAATAATGTACAGGTCGAGAATAGTTGTTGTTGTAAAATGGTGTAAGGTAGTGCTGGGCGGCAAGGTTCCCGATTCTTAATAGCTAGAATTCGTAGGAATCGACTCCGAACCCAATTACTTTATAATAATGTGATTTCTTCTCGGTGGTTACCTGGTTGGCTCCGAACACCTTCAGATTTAGGATAACCTTGATTTCGGAACACTACTATATTATATAAGCATCAACTTTTATTTTTCAAAAATAAGTTCTAAAAAAAAGAAGATTTTAATGATTAAAGTAACTGGTAAGCGTTGGTTTACTTAAAAAAGAGTCGGAACTTTATTTCGTAGCATTAATCGTGGGAATCGGTTCCGGAATCGATTCTTCGACCAGTTCTAGTGCAAGGTCTCTCAAAGTGGATACAGGACGTATATTATATTACAAGAAGCTCCTAGCACAGTATTCTTTTTAATGTGATTTTTTCTCGCTATTTTTTGTATGAACTGAAGCATTGTTTTCTACAAATACTATTGTTAACAAAATTATATATTTATTCATTCTAAATAAATGTCGAAAGGGGGGGGGGGGGGGGGGGGGGG
>NW_004797418.1:945448-952518 GCF_000002075.1 Aplysia californica
GGGGGTTGTGCGCACTAAAGATCAATACTGGAGTTGTTATTTGAGCCGGTGCATGATTTGAGACAATACAGTTTTAACAGTTATGTAAATGGTTTCATTGAGCACGTTTCATAGTACACTAATAGAACAATAGAACATTTAACAGTTCTTCGATTGCCTAAAGTCACGGTCACAGAATGCTTCAACATGACTAAACAAATCACTTGGGCAAATACAATAAAGAGTGAAGTGTGCATGGCCAGTATTCTACTCGCTAAAGCCACCGCCTCTACACCTCGCCCTATTGTATTGTTTCTGGGTTATCTTTTGTTAATTTTTGTTTTGTTTTTTATATTTTTGTATTTACTTTTGTTGTTTTGATTCTGTTTTGTCTGTTGTGGGTTTTTTAAAAAGTTTTTTTTTGTGGTTTACTTTGGAAACGTAGTTTCAGTATTGGTTTACATAACGTAGTTTCAGTATTGGTTTACATAACGTAGTTTCAGTATTGGTTTACATAACGTTAGTTTTTGTCGGCCGGCGTGCAAGCACTATTCTTTTTGTCTGTTTCTTTTTGTAAACTGCTTGTTCGGGGTTACGCTTAGCCTTTCTTCAATCTAGGCATGTTTCTGTTTTAGGATCGAAATCTATGCACTGGCAAACCGAGAAACACCAATTCAAGTACTAAAACAGTCCACGTTTAATAATACTCTACAGGGGGGACTCGTCATACTGTTAACAAACAACAAGGTAATCATTTGTGAATGAAACGGGCTATAGTTTAAGAAAAACACTCAGATTAATTCAGTAGGCATAGTGGCGTTAGTGCAAACAGCCGGAGGGGTATGTAGTTTTATTGTGGCTTGGCTCATCATTATGCCCTAATGCACTCTAGTCTCTAGGCTACCTGTGTTCTAAAACATCCACATTTTGCACTAATGGACATGTAGAAGCTATTGAAAAATCAGTAACAAATGTATTTGAATTGATTTTTTTGTCCTGTCATTTTTTTGTTATTATTTTTTCTGTAAAAAGTAGGCATAACCCCTCTCCCCATAAAAAAACCCCAAACAAACAACACCCCCCCCCAAAAACTACAACAACCCCAAAACAAAAAAAAACCCAACAAAAAACCAACAACAACACACACGCACATACAATTACACTTACATACACACACACACACACAATCACACGCGTACACACACACAAACATACACACATGCTCAAAACATCACACACAAACACACAAAACACACACAAAGACGTAAACACACACACACAGACGTAAACACACACACACACATAAACACACACACACACACACACACACACACACACACACACACACGTAAACACACACAAACACACACACTCGCACATACAAAAAGCACACACCTTAAGGAACTAAATTGACCTACTGTACACACACGGAGTAACTCCCCGGGGGTGGTGCACTGACTGAAGTGCCTTCATTCCATTCCCAAAGGGGAAGGGGGGGGGGCATTAGCATCTCGAGTTCTTATACACAGTAGAATTGTAATTGTAAATAGGCTGATTTATCAACTTCATGCTCATAACTGTGCCTGAACTGCAACACAGAATTGCTGCTTTTCTTTCCTAATCCTTACTATCGTCATTTTTGTGACCTGCTATTTCCGGGGTGCCTTGATAGTTGAAGTAGACTTTGAGCTGTTGAAGCTAAAGAGGTGAACAGAGTAAGCCTGATTCCCTGTAAGGACTACTCAGTTGACATCCACCCCTTGACGCTCTGATGACATTATGCAGTTGTGAGTGCCGTAAAACCTCTACTAAAACAAACAAACAAAGCACCCTGAATCTCTACTCTCTATTGGGCGACAGGATTTAGTCGTGACATTATGTCAAAAGGATGCTTCGAGGGCTATCGTGGCTCAGAGGTTAAGGTGTTGGTCTCCCATTCAAAGGTCTTGGGTTCGAATCCGAAACATTTTCTTCTCTAAAATAGGTCGCTTTTAAGCACGAGGGGACAATCCCGAAAAATGTTGTTTTGAGAAAATCGACTATAAAGTCTTTGCCTCTTGTTCAGTTTCTTTGAAAGACAAGGAGAGTTTTCTCTATAACCAAACAAATATGCACACCAATGAAACCAAACTTCTCCTATAGGTAGGGCAATGCCCACTTTTGGAGTAGGTCAAGATTTCTAGAAACCCCCGAAATCAGGGTCAGCCCGCTTGTTCTTAAAAGCGACCAATTATCTCCTTTCCTGCTCTCTTCTAGCAATGTTCTGCCGTCTGCTTTCGTCTCCTCTCTCTGCCCCCACCCCCTCATGGAGAGGTTGAGAGAGAGAGAGAGAAAGAGAGAAAGAGATAGATATATATATATATAGAGAGAGAGAGAGAGAGGGAGAGAGAGAGAGAGGGGGGAGGAGAGAGAGTGGGGTGGGGGGCAGGAGAGAGAGATAGAGCGAGTGGGGTGGGGGGGGAGAGAAAGAGAGCAAGAGAGACAATGAGAGAGAAAGAAAGAGCGCAAAAGAGAGAAAGGAAGAGAGAGAAAGAGATAAAATTTAATTTAATAGAAATATAATTCAAAAGACCCACAAAGAGAATGATGGAGTCTCTCGCCCTACTCCTTTCTCTCACCACCATTCTCTCTCTCTCTCTCTCTCTCTCTCTCTCTCTCTCTCTCTCTCTCTCTCTCTCTTTCTCTCTCTCTCTTTCTCCTCCTCCTCCCTCTCCTTCTTAACATACTATATTAGGCTAGTCGTTTTTTGTCGTTCTGCTACAGAAGGATACTTTTTCTTTAGTCTAAAACCACCCTGCAATATCGATATATTAATATTTTCTTTTTAGCATAATTTCTCTCGTGATAATTAAAGCAAGTCCCCTTTATGACAGCATAATCTCTGTTCTCATGTGTCACATCGAAACACTGCGTTATGTATGTCCTTTCGAAACTGGTTGGGTTTGCAAAAAGAATAAACTTTTGTGACAATGTATTAACTAGACATTAAGTATTTATCAACTGTTTTAAATTTAAATAAAAATCGAAATGTTGCTTCGTTTCTATCGGACAGGGATGTAAAATTCAAAGGTACTGCCTCATAAAGGAAATTACATTGTTGAAATTAAAGGGGCGTTAAACATACAATTTCAACATTTTTAAAAATGTTGCTTAAATGAAATGCCTCGGTAAAAATGAACGTTTGCTCTGGATCTATTGTTGAACTTGCTTGAGTTTCAAAGTCGATTTTGGAAACCAAAGACAAGGATAGCAAAAGAAATTGATAGACATTTTCTGTCTTCGTCAAAGTTTTCTATCGTATAATCTTTTAATCTCTGCAAGTTCCGTGTCGAATGAGGCGTTAAAGAAAGTAAAGGTCAAATGAGGAACATGATCCGGGGCGTTCTGTAAATGACCCTTCAAACAAAATGAAAACGGATAAAAACAGCGATTACCTTGATCTGGCACTGTATGGGTACACCCGCACGCGTGCACACAAACACACACACGCACATACACAGGCCCACACACACACACACACACACACACACACACACACACACACACACACGCACACGCATACACACACGCAAACACTTTAATACACTTTTGGGTGTAAGAGAACCTCAAAGAATCTAGGTAAAACCTAAATCTATTTAAAGTGAGACCAGTTTAGATCGCTTTTAAATAGACTTTTCAAAACACGTCCATTCTGAAGAGAAAGATCATCTTATTTGTTCACAAGATTGCTAACGGTTTCCGGCTGTAGTGAAACTCTCCTTAGTCATACTGGGAAGACATATATATATATACACAAATGTGAGACAAGTACTTGTAATTCAACTGAGCAGAACACAATTTGTGGTCTAAAAGGGGCACTTTGCTCAGTCAAATCAGTGAAAAATACAATGTAATATGATCAAGAGCAATAAGACGATCAGAGAACAAGTTGGCTCAACTTTTTGCTTGCAATACATATTATAAAAATCGAATGAAAAGGTTTGGGCGTCTGTGAAGGCTACTGACAAACAATGTTGTAGCAAACGCATACAGCCAGAGATCGAATGGAAGTCAGGGAAGGGACAGGCCCGAGAAAAAGATGGATAAAGGGGGTCAGAGAAAAATTGGTTAAGAACAACCTAACCATGCAAAAGGCTATTTAACATAGTGAAGGATGCTTGCTTCTTCTCTTGAAACCGCATGGGAATAGAAGCAGGAAAAAAGTAAAGTGGCCACGCTGATAACAAAGATGGATATTTACTTTTTTTCTTTTTATAATTTTATCAGCAAAGGAATTTTTGCTTTAGAACTTCCCTCCATATCTCTGCCAGTCTTAATTGAATATTAACATTTCGTTCTCGGCTATGGTGCCCCATGGGAAAACGATGCCTCTCCCCGTTCTGGTACATTTTCTTAGTTTTGTTTTTGGTGGGAGACGTTGAGCGTGTATGCTCTAGTCTGAAAGCAACGAACGACAATCGGAGAAAGAGGAGTGGAGATACACGAATCTATACTCTGGACGGCTTTCTACGAGGCTGGATAATGTCTTGTGGTTGAGATCAGACAGAAATCAGTACTTGTGAGGGTCGCCGTGATCAGATCAGTTAGGTAGTCAGACGACGCTGATCCAGCTACCGATAGACAGGGCGTCATTTTACGGTTGTCATTGAGATTTGAGGGGTGTCGTTCTGGAGGCAATGAAGTGACGTTTCGTGTCTTGTTAAGATTACAACCCGCGATAGTCTCAAAACGTCTACGTTCAGATGAAAACAACAGAATGATAGAAATGAGACGGGGCAATAAGGCATACATTTCCTCAAACTACAAATTAAAAATGGGTATTCGGAATTTGTTTAGAATAAAGATTTCTGAGGGGAGCTGTATAGACTGTTCTCTCGCTAGTCTTTTAAGCACTTCGGTGTTTTACGTTTTAATAGACACACTTTAAGGCGTAGATCCTGTTAGATCTAAATCGGGCTGAGAGGGATGCGTCTCGCAGAAAGAGGATATCCATTAAAAAAAAAAAGCTCCTAAATGGAGATGGAATTCAGGCTCTCTATTTGTGACAGCGAAGTGCCTAACCGCTACGTCACAGTCGCCGGTTCATTAGTCTAGTTATGCACATAAAGTGCGGGCGTTTACCGCAAATGTACACAACAACAGATGGGAGCTTTCCTGGCTCACATCGACACATCAGTCTTTCTGTCTGCTTTGTCCACCCCTTCAGTCACCAGAGTCTGTGCGCCTTTTCCCTCAAAGGTTTACCAATGCTTCGTGGTGTTACTGAGAACAACTACTCTTCCAACAAAAGAGGACCGTTTTCCCCCCAGTGACTAATGCGCCAGTTGTGAGGACCATGGTTACCATGCAAAACACGTCACTACGGCCATTAACACTTTGATTCACAATGATTGATGCTTTGTTCGCGAAAAACGGTCCCGCTTTGTGGCATTCTTTGGAAACCCAGCAACTCGACAGAAGACAGAGCTGCCATTAAGCTTCTGATGATTAATGAAACAGAAAACGGGGATCGGAATCCCAAAGTCCTTCATAATTCTTTGTCAAAGAAGTGTGTAAACCTTTTCCCCCCGCTAGAATTATTTACTAAGAAGAGACAATGATCAAATATCTGTAAAATATCTCCTTCATATGTCCATTCATGCCTCATTTCATAGAATACATTTCAATCATGAACTCCAAAATAAACACTTTACCACCTCAGGCCGGGTCGATGATCTAAAAATTGAGATAAACAAGCCCCCCCCAACCCAGAAACAGAAGTAATGACATAATGTTCTTTATAGTCTTTTGTGTAATAAAAGAAAGGTTTTGAGGCGAAAGAATTAGACCATCAGATAATGCCCATTGCTCATATGACCTTATGCAGTTGCGAGCGTAGTAAAACCATGCTAAAACCAATCAAAAGAGTTAAATAATCAAAGCTTCTTTCAATTAATAAGCGACACAATAGTAAAAATTCAACCATATTAATATTAACTGATTTGATCTTACTTGTTCGCATTAGATGTCAATATGGTTCACTGTGCAGAATTTTCTTACTGGACCAAAGATTTCAGATGAAGCAAAGTGCCAGTAGCTTACTTCCAGCTTTAAGAAACGAAAGAACTCTGGAAACCTCTGGAAGACTTAAAACCACAAATTGGGAAATATCACATTGTGAACCATAACTGCCTAAAGAGCCTTCACAAAGGCATGAGAATTTAAAGCATAGCCCTCTGGGATCCCCCACCCCTACAGTCAGGGTGTCATGCTCCAGTAGGGTGACATATTTGCACTGAAACTACCACTTGGTCTTTTGATAAGCTGAAGCTTCTAGCTAGAGAAATAAAGACCCTCGAAACACGCCATATTGTTTTTAATGCGCCTGTAAAATAACCTCTTTGTATCCAGAAAGCTCGTAATAAACTCGCTTCAAAACAAAAGTTGAGAAATTGGCGCCAAGCATGTAGTACTTTGCTTGATCGGGTTACAGACGCCAAACAAATTTAGAGCATCTTTTGTTTTTAGAATAATAACACTTTTTTCTTGAATGAAGAGCTCAAATTTCAATGTCCATAAACTTAAGAAAAAAGAATGATGAGAATTGTTTCAAATGGAGATTTAGAGATTTGCTGGATCGTCTTTTTTGCGGTTTAATGACCTTTTTAAGGGCGCTGCAAACATCTCTAAATGGAATTCTTTTCTTTTTCAAACCGCGTCCTTTTGTATATTTTTAAGTAGTTAAAGCACACTGCTATGGCCGGTTTATTCTACAAGGTTGTGGTATTGCATTGACCCATCGGCGTGAGTGATGGGGTCGTTAGGCGTTTCGCCGGTGCCCGTGGATGAATAGGTTTAATAAGTAGGAGTGAGTACCTTTTATAAAAAAGAGTATTTTCGTCTTTTGCTTTGAATTGATTCCCTCTTTCATTTGAAATAATAACATTTACTGGGAAATAAGAAGAGGCTTGTTCGCTAAACGACCAAATTGTGTTGATAAGGACGTGCAACATTTGATTAAGGTTTATATAATCTCTACCCTTTCCAGGACACCCGAACAGTGAAATATTTATTATTATTATTATTGTTGTTATTATTATTATTTTTATTAT
>NW_004797418.1:958913-969229 GCF_000002075.1 Aplysia californica
ATAGTTTCACAGTGAGTCTCTTTCTGGAGGACAGGAGATTTGGTCTTCATTTTTTCCACTTTGAACACCCAGAGTCATAGCCTATTAAGCATTATCATTATCATCGTTTCTGACATACTGTAAGCTCTCCTTGTAGCTAAGAAAATATTATTTATAGCTCGGGGAATAAGAGAACGTGGTGCATCAATTGATATCCTCATCGTTTATTAAAATACATTCTGTCTTGTGAAGACCGAAAGACTACTCGTGCCATTAAAAAACAAAAACAAACCAAAAGCAAGTACGAGGGGCATACCAACAGATTGTTTTGTTTACCTGACCATGAAGGAATAAAGGTACAAAGCTGAAATTTGGGGTGAAAGCCAACAATCATCGTCTCAAAATGCGTATTGCGTTGTTTTAGTCTTCTCTTTCCTTATTTCCACAATTGGCACACAATGAATGCGTACTCATATTGTAAGCTTACACTAGAACACACAGGGAACCAAGTTCACAGGGTTGCTGAATTTGTATATCCCTCAGTACATTACGCCACCTTAACAAAGAGCTTTTTGTTCTGAAGATAACCCAAGTTTACGAACATTTGGGGAGTTTTTGGCTGTTTTGTTTTGTTTTGTTTGTTTGTTTGCTTATTTATTTATTTATTTGTTTGTTTGTTTAATTGTTTGTTTGTTTGCTTGTTTGTTGGTTTGTTTGTTTTTTCTTTTCGGGAGGTTGGGCTGGGGGTGGGTTCTTTTGCTACATTTATTTAGGGGTTATTGGGAGTATAGTGTGGGCGGGATTTGTGAGCTTGTGTTAGTGAAGTGAGGCAAATGACAGGCTATTTCACTTGTATTAGAGTTGCATGTATGAACAGAGTGTCCGAGCTCGTGTTCTTCCAGAGATGTAGTAAGGCATTACCGGAGACGGAAGATCGTTGCCAGAAATAATTGCCTTTGATCTGATTTGAGGCCTTTGTATTCTTTTGTTGTTGTTGGGCAGAATAAAAGCTTGCATTGCCGCCTCAATTTCAAGGGTCATTTTATACATAAGCTCCTTCTCTCTCTCTCTCCCTCTCTCTCTCTCTCTCTCTATCTCTCTCTTTCTCTCTCTCTCTCCCTCTCTCTCTGTCTCTCTGTCTCTCTCTCTCTGTTTCTCTTCTCTCTTTGCTCTCTCTCTATACCTCTCTATGTATGCGTGTGTGTGTTCGTCTCTCTCTTTTTTCTCTCCCTCTCTTACCTCCCGCCGTCTCTATTTCTTACCCCCATCTCTCCTCTTGCCCCACCCCTCTTCTCCTATCTCTACCAACTTCTGTGGTGTAGTGTTTGGGCTCTTCAACTCCGCACACAGGGAACCAAGGTTCGATTACCTTGAGGGGACAATTTGTATGCTGTATCTCTGTCTTTCTACCAGGGCGTTGACAATGACAATGACAATAGCTCCGTAAAACATTCCCTCCTTACCTCCCCCCCTCCCCCCCCTCTCTCTCTCTCTCTCTCTCTCTCTCTCTCTCTCTCTCTCTCTCTCTCTGTGTTTCACTGCAGTTAGTACGAACGAATTTCTATATCTGTTGGTTCTTGCTTTTATTTAGAAATGTATCGTTTACTGAGTTGCGTTGTAATCATCCCAGCCCTCGTTAACCTTGACAGGCACTATCTAAGCTCGTCTTCTAAATGATCTAAATCGTATCGTAAAGTGCGTAAACACATCTAAGTTGAAAACCCCCCCAGAAAGATTAGTCCCTCTCTTCTTCCTCTCTCTCTCTCTGTCTCTCTCTGTCTCTCTCTCTATCTCTCTCTGTCTCTCTCTCTCTCTATCTGTCTTTCTTTCTAATTCTTTCCCTCTCATTATCTCTCTCACTATCCCTCTGTCTTCTTGTCTGTCTGTCTATCTGTCTGTCTGTTGGTCTCTGTCTCTTTCTTTCTCTCTCTCTCTCTCTCTCTCTCTCTCTCTCTCTCTCTCTCTCTTTTGGTTCCTTTACATCCCCATTTAATTACAAACTAAGCCACCTACCCCTGATATCCCCAGGCCATCATTTCATCTTTTGTCTCTGATTCTCCTCTAATTCTACAACTTAAATTCGTTTGGTTTTTCTTCTGTATGTACATTTTCACATCCAAGTGGCTCTCTTGAAGATTGATCTCTTCCAAATAGGAGGAAATCACGCAATCCATCAAACGAATACCACACTCGCCAACTGCCCTTATCAGACTGGGATCTCGGCTAGGTCAACATTGCCATACGGAGTGGCCCAAAACAGAAGATGCGGAGGCTGTCGAAACAGGAAGCTATTCAAATACCAACCACATGCTTAAAAAAAGCTGCCGATAGATCGAAAAAGTTCTCGCCACTGCCTTTTTCTGGCTTATTTAGAGAAGCTGCATCCTGCTAGTCTTAAGGACAGTTGTACCGTTAATGTATTTTAGGAGTCCATGGGAAAAAAGGGAATAGCCACACTCTGAAAATCATGAGGGTTTCAATTTTGAACGCTTGTTGACTCATACTATAGCTGCACTTCTGTTCAACTGTTGGTAAATACAGCTGTTGGATTTCCCATTCAATTAACATAACAATAAACCACCAATCAAACCCCCCCCCCCCCCCCCAAAAAAAAAATAACAACAAAAAACAACAAAACAAAACAATACAACCACAACAACCCCCCCCCCCACCAAATAAATATGAAGTTTTGAGTACTCACGCTTGATACCCTCACAAGTTCCAGTTTTTGTCCCTTCTCGTTTTTCTCGAGGGCTCTTCATTCGCTTTAAAGAATGTAGATAATTTTACTCACCATTGACACAATTAAAAGGGAGATTATAATTTGGGAGGTAGGCAACGACCCTGCTCGATAGGGTCAGCCCGGGCTGGGTTAGTGGGATACACAATCCATAAAGAAAGAGCGAGATGCTTGATAGGAATTCTCCACATGCGGGAATCAATCTCGGGTCTTCTGCGTCAAAGATCGTACATAATCAAGTTTGTTCACTCAGCCAAAAACATTTCTGCGGAAGACCGAGCATTGCTTCAGATGGCGTCTCAGTCTTTGTTTTGAAGTTCACCTACGTTTCTCCAGAAGAAGAATAGGAATATCACAGTTTGTTAGTTTCACTTGTATTGTTTTTTACACAAGTAGGGTTACTCTGTTCGCAAAGTCCGCCCTTTTCAAAGAGGGCGCCACCGAATTTTGAGGACTCTTTTTTTAAATGGCTCAAAGAGAGGAGTGAACTATCTTGCTATACACGACCTTTGTTCTGAGTGCGACAGAGACACTACACCACAGATACCCTTTTACTTTACCCCATTGCATGCAGCACATGACTAATGACACAGGCAAAAAGCATGTTTGATCAGATCTTTGTAATAGTGGGTGGTTGGTAGGTGTTCTGGAGTGGTTAGCTCCTTTTTTCTATCAGAAATCTATCGCCTCCTTCTTTTTTGTGTTTATTACTCTCTTGTAACACCTCTAATCTTCGGCACTTGCATGACCCACATTTACTGAAACTAACCTAATAACCCCGGTAGTTGTACAAATAGTGCTTCCTAGCATGCAACCCCGCAGTAGTCCTCTGAGCTTTCAAATTTCGCGAATATTCTCACTTGAAGAGAACGCGGTGTTCAGATATGACATACATCTTGTGTTTTCGTAATGATAAGTAAGAAAGTAAGTTATTCAGTGTTTAAGGCCGTTGGCCCACATCATCATCATATAAAACACACATTTGATAAATGACGTTTCCGTAATGAATAAGTACAGTTTGTCAACATATCTCTTATCAAGAGTCAAACATTGCATATTTCTGTCGCTGGGCCGAGTCAGGTTGGGAGGAATAAACAATATCCTTTGATGGACAAAGTGCGAACAATAGAAAACAAAGTGAAATTCATCTTCCATTTCATGAGAGTTACAATTTGTTAATTTCCACAGTTAGAGATTGTTATTTAATGGAAGGCTATGAGTTTTTACTTAAACTATGACTCTTCTGCTCCAAAGCCGTGGGAGGTTGGTGATATATTCAGTTGTTTCTTGAAACGGAATTGTAAGAGAGAATACATTATACTTGCCACAGACTTCTCCCTCTATGTTCTGCACAGAGTGATCAAGAAGTCTCCTTTTTACTTCACTGAGAAATAGTCTAGTACATCCAACACTTTGAGAACACCAGGCACATCCAAAATCCCCGGGAAAGTAATAGCTTTTTAACTTCAGTAGCCCACTTGATTCGTAATAATGATACCTTTATGAGGTCTCTCTCCAACGCCACGGCAGCGTTCGGTAATATGATTTACCACACGGGGATTCTCTTCCCCCCCTTATGACTTAGTTTCAATTTTATAACTCGACTCGCAGCAGGAATCAAGGAGTGATGAGGTTATTTGGAGCTCGAGTTACATGTATCACCATCCCACATTTAATTTTATTCCCACTAGAGCTGTGCTCAAACATATGTAATCTGTCCTCACTTTCTGGATGGCAACTGATCAATTGACCTGTGACCCCTCTTCCCTCTTGGCTCCCCAGAACGTCCACTGCGCATTCTCTCTCTCTCTCTCTCTCTCTCTCTCTCTCTCTCTCTCTCTCTCTCTCTCTCTCTCTCTCTCTCTCCCCGCCCCCCCCCCCGTTGCTGAAATCGAATCGGTTAGAGAAGCTTCAGTTCTACATACAGCATCGACCCCGTAGGCTGACCATTGCCCTGTGTGAGTCATCAATCTTCCACCCGACCATAAAGAGCGCACCCGTGTTTCTTGGAAGTTTTAGCACAGGAACCCCCCCCCCCCCCAAGCTCAAGAACATAGCATCTCTATTTGGGTCACTAAGGATGGGGGTTGCCAACATTGAGTAATGGCCCGTGTCCCCACAGGGCATGAGCCCATCTATTACTTTCACATTTTCGACCGCTTTTGTTTTTTTACAAGGCGTCTCAAGTTCCGAGAAATTATGTTGTTGTTGTTGTGGATATCATTTGGCAAAATCAGTTGGTTCGTTTGTCTTTGTCTCTCTTATCCTACTCTGTTTCTGTCGCCCTTTCTCTCTCTCTCTCTCTCTCTGTCTCTCTGTCTCTCTCTCTCTCTCGGTCTCTCTCTCTCTCTCTCTTTCTCTCTTGCTTCTCAATCCCTTTCTTTCCTTTTCTCTCTTACTCTATTTATTAACGAAAGGTATGGCAGACACATATAGTGAATGAACGAGAGAGGGAGAGAGAGAGAGAGAAAGAGAGAGAGAGAAAAAGAGAGAGGGAGAGAGAGAGAAAGAAAGAGAGAGAGAGAGAAAAAGAGAGTGAGAGAGAAAGAGAGAGAGAGAGACGAGAGAGAAATATATAGTGAAAAGAAGGGTGTAAAAAAGAAATATATACAGAAATTATAGAGAAATTGGAATATAAAATAACATTCACATTAATCTAATCACCAATGGCAAGAGGTAATTAAATATGTCCAAAGGTAATAAAGTATATAAGAGAGTATGTGGATTGGGGAAATGTATCAAATTAATTCTTGTGGTTTCACGAGTGTGTATCCAAATGTTTGTACTGGTCAAGGATAGAGTACTCGGTATACATTGGTGGCTTGACTTACGAGATCCCATTTGCATAATAGCTCTCTCCTTAACAACGAACCACCACAGACAGCTGCCACCGGAAACCACAAGTTATGTAGCCTCCGAGGCTGAGAAGATTGTTCTTTTTTGGACAGATACCATTTCTTTTGACCAAACTCCACAATGTACATATCTGATAATTTTTATAGCGGTTCTAATACTTTCTGAACTTATTATGCTTTAACTGCAAATATTGTTATATACATTCTAACGCTCTGAGCAAGGTCCCAATCAAGAGGAGCTAATTGTGAAAATCTATTTTTTTAAAAAGAACGAGAACAAGATGATAAAAAAATATCTTCCGCCCACCTCATCTCATTTTTCATAAACCAATATTGCTATAAGAATGAGGAGGGTAAGAGGGATGGCGTGTGGGAAGCTGTAATGTCTTTACTTTAGAAAGGTATTTTAAATTGTCTTTCCACAGACTGCCTCAATGGGGCTGTCGTGGCCTGGAGGTTAAGGCGTTCGCCTCTTATTCAAAGGTCCCGGGTTCGAATCTGGGTAGCAACCGAAATTTTTTTTCTCTAAAACTGTCTCCTTTCACCGTCTTTTCTTCTCTCTTTCAATAATCTGTCGTCTGCTTTCGTCTCCATTTTATTCCCTGCCCCCCCCCCCCCCCTTTTCACCTACTTTCCCCTATCCACTGGGCTCCTGACCCTTTCTGCAGCCTTTCTACTGCTACTCCTTGCCTCCTTCTTAATGCTGTCTTCCAGCCACACCCCTGATCTTCTGGTAGGAAAGATCTACACCTAGCCTTCTTGGACAAGGGCGAAAAATCTCGGAGGTCCCGTGTGCAAGTTGCGCAAGTTAAAGATCCCTTAGTGGTGTAAAATCGATAAGAGTAGGCTTCGACCGCCACGCGGGCAAAATTCAAAATTTCTAACCAATTGAAAATGTTTGGTGTGTTCCGCGTACTCATAATTAGGACCTTATGCAGTTGCGGGCGCCGTAAAACACTTATCCCCCCCCCCCCCCAAAAAAAAAAGACTACCTCACAAGACGGTGTCAGAATTCCTTTAAGATATAGAATTAGGTGTTTTAACCAAAGTTGTATCAATACGTCTCAACTCCGTTTTTGTTGTTTTGTTTTCGTAAGCGTATTACGGCTTTCGCAACTGACTTTTTTATACTATATGTACATGTACTCACTGGGGGAACTACAACTGAGATTATTGAAATGCAAACGCTTCTACAAGGGCTAGTGATAAGAATTATTATTGTTAATCCTGCGATGCTTGACGCTTGCCAATGCTTCTGCAGAGGAGAATATTTCTTAAAGAGAATTAGAAGAAATAAAAATTAAGATGATGTGTGGCTTGTTTTTTAGACAATGAGACCAATTCTGACATGGAAGTGTTTGAAATATTTTGAACATCTTAAAGCTCTATTTCCACTTGTGGATGTGTACAACTTGCTTCTCACATGGTTTCTGCATTAATTCTAATTCATGAAGCAATTTGCTGTTCTATGTAAATCCTGCTCTCAAACGGAGTCTGTCAGGAACTCCTACGTAAAGGCATTCGTCTTTAGGTTCTTTAGAGGCATTTTCAGCTTCTCTTTATAGTTAAGAGTTATTAAATTGTGTTATTTGCTAAAGGTCTAGAGTTTAGGTGAACCATAATATTGTGGTGAATTATTCAATAAGAAATGACCTGTTTTGACCAGCTGCATAATATCTATTCCGCATTCTGTGCATTTTCCCTCACAGGAACAAACAAGGAGCTACATTACCATCCCAGGGCAACACGATCTCCGGATCAAAACGTTTGCATTATGATATACGTCACTTTCGTAATTAGATCTTTTGTCCCGTGGCGTGGGATGGGTAAATCATTCCACGTCAACGCTGAGCAAGTTTGTCACAGAATTAGAAAAAGCTCTGGGCGTCGGATAAGTTGACTTATGACACGCATTTTAAGCGACCCAACTTGGATATTAATATTCATGTTAAGAGGTATCTGTATTATTTGCTGAAGGCCTGGGGTTTACGTGAAGAAACAAAAGGAGCCCTAATTGGTTGTTCTCCATTTCCATAAAAAGTCGAACTACGGCAGAGGCTGGAAGTCTAGAAGGTCATTGAATAACGTACGTTGGGAATCATATTATTTTTGACTGGAACTGCAAGTTTACTACTTTCATTTTGTTTGTTTGTTTGTTTGTTTATTTGTTTGTATGTTTGTTTTTACTATTTCTTTGTCAGTAGTATTTATGGTTGGATAGAATCATGAAAAGACATCCCGAAGGTCAACTACTCTAAATGAGCGTATATCGATGGTGCCATGAAAACTCTCAGTTTCCGTGGCCTAAGTGCTGTCCATGCCAGATTTTTGGGCCCATGCAAACGTGTTGGGAATTCCAGGCAAAAATGTGGAGCCGATAGAAGGCGATAAGGTTTCTGCGACCTCATTAAAATATAGTGCTCTGTCTGCTGGCGACATGCCATTCCGGAAGGAGTGGTCTTGTTAATTGCGACCAGCTTAACAGCGTCACGGACGAAGGTTCGATAACTATAATTGGAAACCTGTTCCCTTTTTACTATTTCATTTTATCCCGAACACACGGGTTTGGATGTTCAAGATTCAGTTATAATTTTGTAAAAATTTTAAGCTACTTTCAATACAATTAAGTTATTTAAGTGCCGAAGATTAGAGGGGTCACAGAAGGGTAATATGCGCAACAAAGAAGGAGATGATGTTTGGATGATAGTTTTGTGACAGGAAAGAAGGAACAAATCGCACCAGAGCAACTGCCGATGGCCAACTTCAAGACTCAGCCCAGTCGACGCTATGTTCTTTGGAGAGGTATTTTACAATGATTCTTCCCCATTTGGCTCAATCCTATAGGATATGTATGTTAAATTCGGACGAAACATTCTGAATGGTCCTTATGTACATAGTTTATTTTCATTTTAACTTCTTACAGTGTTGTGGTATAAATAACGCTTTTTTTATTTATCTTTGAAAGATTAAATGTTATTAAGAATTTTGTTCAATGGGTATAGCATGAATCCCAAAACATTTCCAACAATCGAAGTTTAAAATATCTCTTGCTGCTTGTTAGAAATTCGGGCTAAGGGTGCTAGGTCGCAGTTCACAATGATGACGGCTAACTTAACCTTCAGTGAAAGGCAGAAATTACTACTCGGAAACTATGCATCAATGTGTAATCTCCCTAATTTGACGCTGTCGAGTTAACAGCGTATCCAGGAAGTTATCAGAACCACATCATCAGATCAGTAACAGCAGAACCACATCATCAGAACAGCAACAGCCGAACCACATTATCAGATCTCATCAGATTAACAACATCAGAACCACATCATCAGATCTCACCAGATCAGCAACATTAGAACCACATTATCAGATCAGCAACATCAGAAGCACATCATCAGATCAGCAACATCAGAACGACATCATCAGATCAGCAACATCACAACCCCATCATCAGATCAGCAACAGCAGAACCACATCAAAACTTGGTTAAAGAATATTGCGTGCAATTACTTTATTTCGCTCACTGTGACTGTTTGTCCAAGTCGTGGCACCTTCTGCTCCCTTGTCCCCAGCTCTACAGCAACACACATTGATCCAGGTAAGACTGATATTTTGTGGCAAGTGTAAGATATCTTGTTTTACATTGGATTATGTATCATTTTGTAAGCACAATGCAAATACTTTAGATGAATCATTTCGTTTTTTATAGCTAGATCGCGCTCATATGACCTTATGCAGTTGCGGGCGCCGTAAAACCCCATACTAAACTAAAAAAACCCAACAAATTATAGCTAGATCGTGTTAAGTTTCGTATTAATTTCTCGTTTACGATCGTTTCAACACAGTGGCAATGTATACAGGGCAATGTTTCTTGCGTAAGGCGAGTCGTAAAAAAACCCAAACAAAAATAAGTGAGATGCAGAATACAATCTCCTTAAATCCATGTAGGAGAGCAGTCTAACGAAAGTATAACTGACTGTTGCTACACCGCTAAATTGACACATGAATTTAAAACAACAACAACAACAACAAAAAAAGGAAACAAAAATAACAAATAAAGCAAAATTACCCCACCCCCTTTTTTCCCTCTTCTTAAAAAAACGAGGGCGCCAGGAAAGCTGTTCTTGCAAACAGATAATAATAATAATAATAATAATAATAATAATAATAATAATAATAATAATAATAATAATAATAATAAAAAATAATAAACTAAACTGTCGAAGACGTGCATTACACTTCGAGACTTATTTACAACCGCTGAAAAATACAACTGGTTCGTTTGAATCCAAACGTTTATCACTACAATGATGCTGCATATGTTTTTTTCGTCACATCGTTCGTGGGCAGCTGTACACCTCCTGTTTCCAATTTTCAGCTGTTTCCGTAATAGACGGACGTTATTTTTACTGTTTTTGTCTACACAATTATCTGCAGCCACCTATTGAAAACATCGAAGTGCACTTTTTGCCTTTTATATTTTTCCCTCTATGTTCCAGACAGTAAGTAGCCCGTTCGTGAAGAATATGTTTTCTTTTGCTCACTTGTACCAGTGGAATGACTTGATTTCCGGTCTGGGGATAGCTTCTGAAATAATGCTGCCGTCTACATCAAGACTGCCCCTTTCTTCGGCTCTTTCCTTCTTCTACCCTTCTCTTTCTCTCTCTTTCTCTCTCTCTCTCTCTTTCTCTCTCTCTCTCTCTTTCTCTCTCTCTCTTTCTCTCTCTCTCTTTCTCTTTCTCTCTCTG
>NW_004797418.1:970129-982202 GCF_000002075.1 Aplysia californica
AGAGAGAGAGAGAGAGAGAGAGAGAGAGAGAGAGAGAGAGAGAGAGAGAGAAAGACAGATAGAAAGAGAGAGAAATCTACAGACTTGTACACGCACACTACAACCAACAGCTACTTAGATAAAGACGAGGTTTGTTAGGTTAACATAGAAAGGCATGCAATTCGGAATCAGTAAATCTATGACACTAGATTAGATACATAATGATAAAGCGACGATTTGTAGACACATCAAGGCACAAAATTTAAGTGTGTTGTTTGTTTTTAAAATTTTCTTTACGTTCATATTATAATGGATTAAAATATCCAGACTCATTAATGTTAGATTCGAACTGCATCCCTTTGTTTGCTATGGAATGTTACTGATGACGGGATTTAAGAAAATAATACCGTTCTTTTATTACTTCCAAATTATACATATTATTGTTTACGACTGTATTTTTGCGATCGTGTAAATATTGTTCTAGTTCATTTGGGAAAAAAACAACAAATGAATGAGTTGTAACTTCATGTTTGAGGTTAAACCGCCTTTCGTTCAGCACTCGGTGCCATTTATACATTGTATTTGGTCAAGAAATATTTTCTTAACATCCAAATTTAAACAAATGTTGAAAAAAAGCAAAAATATACACAATATAGCTGCGACTTTAAAATAATATAACTTTCTTTTTTCTGCATTTGTTCTGGGGTTTTTTTGGTGTGCTATTTTCAACGAAAACATTCGCTTTCTGAGCTTAGCACAGCTGAACAACTTGCTGAGGATAATGTGACCAGTCTCGAAGGTTCTTTCATATGCAAGTCATGTCCTTTACAATAATCTGTGAAAGCCTTCCTTCGGCTTCGGATAAAAAAAAGTGGACATTTCAACTACCAGCCGTCCTCGAATATTTATGGCTATTCATGAGGAGCCGGTTTTAAAAGAACGTTTTCTTCTTTTTTTACTTTCTAGCCATGGTGCCCCACTCTCTTGACAATCCGACGTCCAACTTGGAAGAGTAGCCTTGTATCTTTGTGCCCTTTCTCCACGTGCATCTAACAGCCAATGACACTTTTATGGATGGTGTTCGCTGACGTTAGGGTGGATTCAATACAGAGAAGTAAACTGTAGGCAGTAGCTACCTACCTGCCCTACAGGATCCTTATGTTTGCCGATTGTTGGACATATAGGGTCTTTTGTATAATCTTGAAGCTTATTCATTGGTCATCTCCCATCTCCACCCTCCTTTCCACCTTCTTTTACTTCGAAAAAACGAACAAAATGAACCCGAAATCATCATCATCCATTGCCAGATATGCGGCATACCTCGACGATCATGGTCCTCCATTCCTTCCTTTGCTCGGAGGCGCTTAAAAAAGCTATGTTACCCTGATCTCTCCTTGTTACCCATCTGTTTACGTTCTCTAAGTAGGTTGTTCTGGGCCTGCCACTGCCTCGTTTGCCTTCAGTTTTCCCGGTGAGAGTTAAACGTTCAAGACCTTTTAGTCTATTCTGGTGTCACAAAAACTATATTTACACAAAATGGGGTTTTGAAGTAAGATTATGCCCTCACCATCCATACAGATAAGATATTTTAAAATCATTCTAGTCTACAGGCGATAACACTACGGATATAAACAACGCAGTCCAGCATGTAATTTGGCTTCATGGGCCGATTTTATTGTGGGGTTATTTACCAATTCATTATTACCGCTCACATAGGCCATGCAAGCAGACTGGTCAAAGCGGAAATTTAAGGGCTTTGATCGTTCGACTGCGTTGATAGTGAAGGATAAGCAAATAGTGTAAGGACGATAACACACCACTATTTATTCAAAACAATAAAACGTATACATTACATAAATCAGGGCACCGTATTTACATCTAAAATAAATCTCCGGTCTGTTTTCTTTTGAGACTGGTCTAGAATTTGCTTGCTAAATGTGTCAATGGTCGGCAATAACTATCCAAACAGATGGGAATTGAAAAGAAAAATACAGGAAAGGACAATCTCTTTTCACTCGTTCCTAAAATCAAAACACGACCTTTCTTAAATCAATGTGGAAATATCGACAACGGTTTATTCAGGCATGGCCACTATTTACATTTCTAGGAGATAATGAGACGGAAAAGCGCTTTGCTGGGCACAAATGTCTTCCCTCTGCCAGGACAGATCACGGGCCTGTCCCTTTTTGTTTTAGCACCGCTTTCCGCTAGGTGTGAGCAAGAATAGAACAGACGAAACGGATAATATATATATATATATATATATATATATATATATATATATATATATATACATATAACAATATATATATATATATATATATATATATATATATATATATATATATATATATATATATATATACGATATATGTATATACGATATAAATAGGTGGAGGCAGGGGAAGTTTCGGAAGCAAAGACGATTTTTTTTTTTTCAAAATAGAAACTAAATATTAAACTGCTTTTAAGCCAAGTGGTTTTAGCGCAGAAGTTGTTATTTTGAGTCTCTGATTATTTTTATGATGACATCAAATTATTCATTGAATTCCAAAATTAGAATTTAAAAAAAATAATTTTTTTTCCGGCTGAGCTAGCTAAAGGTTAATAAGTCATTAGACATCCAGACAAAAATACCATTCTCAGAAATCCAACTGAACCGTCTTTTATCCAGAGGAGTGAGGTAATTTTGGCGAACACACCCAAAACGGAACTCTCATTGACCGCATAGTTAAATCCGGTGGTCTGTTTCAACAACCGATGCCCCGAGAGACGGACGCAGTCTAGGCTGTTCGATTCTGGTTCAATCAACATGCGGGCTGCTGTTTTTATTTGTGGCGGTTCAAACTTGACTATCATAGATTTTGTTCTTCATCTCACCAGAAAAAGAAAGTGATACAGAATGTGGGACGCTCAATGTTAAAAACAATCAGGAAACGACAAATGCAGTTTTTGGGACACCTGAATAGACATAAGGGTCTTGAACATCTAGCTCTCACTGGCAAAATTGAGGGCAAGCGAGGCAGGGGTAGGCCCAGAACAACATACTTAGGGAACCTAAAGAAATGGGTAACAGGGAAAGATCAGGGAAACGTAGCTTTTTTGAGAGCATCCGAGCAAAGGAATGAATGGAAAACCATGATCGCCGATGTCTGTCGCAGATCTGGCACTGGATGATGATGACAGAATGTTTTACGGGGCGGCTTGTTTCAGCACGTCGGGCATGTATTTACTAATATCCTGTCTTGTTGTGCGTATGTGTGAGTGCACCTAACCTTTGTAACATCCACTGCCTTTGTAAACGATCAAGATAAATTTCTCCCTGTGAGATGAATGAAGATTGTCATTGTCATTGTCATTGTCATTGACATTGTCATAATAAACAAATATATTTCCTTTTTCTTTTTGACAGCCTCAGCAACCTATTCTCTACTATGGAATCTAGGCTGCTGATCAAATCCTTTAAAATTCAAAAAGTACTTTTTCTCCGTTTCTGGTGTCCGGTTTCTTCGATGTACAGACACACCTTTACGGAGAGGTTGTTTTTTTCCCTATATTTGATTGTCTTTTTCTTATAACTGTATACTAAATCCTTGGGTTGTTTGTTTTTGGGGTTTTTTTTATTTGGTTTGGCGTGTTCATGCGTGGTATTCTGGTTGCTGTGGGGTTTTTTTTTCTTTTGATGAGGAAGGGACGGCAGAATAACGCTTGGAATGATCTCACACTTTCACTTCGGGTTAGCCTCTTTTAGGGGTCAGGACGGTTCACAGAACATGATCTCCCTTTGTCTTTTTCCCCACGTGACAGGCTGTGCCTCATTACTGACCGTCTGGCTATTTCCTTCGTCTACTTTTTCAAGCCAATTGGCTCAGTCCCGTACCGTACTGGGAAGTGGACAAGGGGGGAGCGAGCCAAGGGATATCTATGGTAAACCCGGGATTGTCTGAAGGCTGTCACTTTTATAAGGAGGAATCGATGAACCGATGGATCTATTTATCAGTTCACTGAAACAGTGTCGAAATTGGAACGTTTTTTTCTGAAAACAATGTTAATAATAATACTGATGATGATGATAATGATGATTATTTTGTGTATCCTTAATGGGCCTTGTGGATTCCACAAGGAAATCTTCGAGCGAGAGCGAGGCTCTTTTTCGGCTCCATTGTCATTATACTCAGAGGCACCCCCACTCGTCCAAATAACTCCAAATGATAAGGATGATGATATTGATGATGATGATGATGATGATGATGATGATGATGATGATGATGATGATGATGATGATGATGATGATGATGATGATGATAATAGTAATAATAGTTATAATATAATACTACTACTACTAATAATAATATAGCGAATACTTGTGAATCAAATCTTAATGAAAAAAAACCCAAAACGTTTCTCAGGTTATTTCAGAAAGATTTCGCCTAGTACCACCTTTATAAAGGTACGGAGAAATGATGATATAGCAGAAGTTCGGAAATATTCGTATGATCTCGCACTACTTGAGATAGTTGCCATCCTTTATTGGTTATTCCTCCTATTTCGATTGACGTAATAAACAGGTGGATCTGCTGTGCAATAAAACTACTAGTTCAGTTCAATACCACAATTTCCTGCTCTCGTATCTGACAGGCACGTTGCAGCATTCATTATTCTCCAGGAGAGAGGGGGAAGTGGGGTTTGATAGCCTTCGCCCCCCCCCCTCGAACCAACCACCACTCTCTCTCTCTCTCTCTCTCTCTCTCTCTCTCTCTCTCTCTCTCTCTCTCTCTCTCTCTCTCTCTCTCTCTCTGTGTGTGTGTATCGCTCTCATTCTTGCTCACCATATCCCAATTCCACTGTCTCCCCCCCTCCCCCCCCTCTCTCTCTCTCTCTCTCTCTCTCTCTCTCTCTCCCTCTCTCTCTCTTTCTCTCCCTCCTATTTCTTTTCCTTTTGTTCTCAGTGTTTTGAGAAGCGACGCTTTATGCACCAAATTAGTAAACAAAAGCTGACGGATGACGTAAATCTAGTTTTAAAATTAGCTATTGGTTTTAAATTTTCAAAACTGTTTTCTTCCAAAATATTGTCAAACCTGTTTCTTTTTGCGTCTTTTTCTGTCCTTCTCCTACCTCTTTCTCTCCCTCCCACGTTCACTCACTCCTCATGTTGTTGTACTTCGCTCCTACCTTGTTCTCAAAATTTGAAGGTTGAGATAATGTGGGAGAAACTCCTGGGGCGTGCGGACAGAAGGAGATCTTCATAGGAAGAATCCTTTTCAAGCAAGTGTTTCACCCCGGACTACCTGATCCTTTAAGGGGGCCGGGCCACACTCAGGTCATGACCAGAGATGACGCCCAAGTGCTCTCCTGTTGTTTGTGTTGTTTTGTTTTGATTTGGTTTGTTTTTATTGGACACGGAGACAAAACATCGCCCAAGACTCCACTGGCCAAACCCACAAACACCGTAATGACCTGGCACCTTCCCTTTATTAAAACAGTCCATAATATTATTACAGCTATAAAACTGTATATTATTATGATTTATCAAAAACTTGTTGCCTGAAACCAAATAAAAGATTTCTCAGGAATGAGAAAGTCTCATTTATTTATTCAAGATCGGAACGTCACTCAAATATGAAAATGATTTTAATCTCTGCTCGGTATTCAAGCAGCGCCAGGCGAAAATGCTGGGATAAGAATTATCTCCGTCACGAAACATTCCTCCAATGTGAAAAATAAATAGAAAGGCAGGTAAAAATAGTAAAAGGGCACGTCTTTACAAAATTCCTTTAGAGAAATGTGCGTGATAATGAAAAGCAAAATACGCATAGTTGTTGTGCAGCTTCAAGGCGCTTTGCAGCTGCTCACAAAATACAGGAGTTCAATTCCCCATATAGGGAGTCCTTCGTTTTACCGTGTGTCTCCATCCATCTATGAGGGCAATGTATTCCTGTCATCCCAGGTTGACCCTGGACAGCAGGATTGAAACAGCACGCCTCTTAAATTTTTTGCATTGTGTCGATATTGGCAAAAAAATCCATTAATTATTACATCGTACATAGACACTTTAGGATTCCCCCCTTTCTGTCGTCGTTTTCTTAGCCTTGCAATACATCTGAAATATTCTTCACCACCAGTGGGGCTCACGCGATGTTATTGAAATATGTTATACATTTAATAGGAATGTAATGCAACCATTAACAGGGGTATTAAGACTCGAGGGCATTTGAGGACCTGGGTTTGTTAAAGAGCAGGATTTTATTACAGTTTTATTTTCCTGAATACAATAGGGTTTTGTGTCCACGTCGCCGGCTTGTGTGAACACACTTTTCAATTCGGATTTCGGAACAACGACTCACCCATCGATAAACGCACTCTCTCGGCTTACCATAGTTCCATAGCTCAAAGCGGTAACAGCCTTTTAGTAAATGTTCTTTATTTTAGGGTATGGCACCCTCTCACCAGAAATGAGGGGGGAGCTAACCCATTCTGGGATTATAACGGGGCTTTGTGTCTAACGAGGCAGGAACAAGCCCGACACTGGCCACCAGGGATTGGTCATTGTCACTTGATCAATATCATGTTGGCAAATGTGAACAGAGAAAATTTCGAAAAAGTGTGCTACGACGCGGTGGAATCAGGTGCTCGTCAAAATAATGAAATTGGAGAAACAGTAATTTTCAGCCAGTTTGGCAATTTTTATCGAATTTTTGTTATTTGGCTCAATACTTTTTATGTCTAATTAAATACATATTTCCGTGTGGAATTTACCGAAAAACATGGATTAAAGGCACACAATTGCTATTTTTTTGTTTCCAAGAACTCTCATTCAATGGAAGTTGCCGAGCTTTGGTGGCCATTTTCTCGTTAATTTTACCCCTGAAACCAGTCGATCTCCACCTCCTTCAGTTGCAACTAGATCTAGCTCGATTTTTTTTCAGGGCAGATGGATATTTCTTTGATCAAAAGAAAGACGAATTAAAAAGCTTAATGCTGGTATCAATAACGCTATAAGCCCCAAAACCGACGAGCGCCAGATTCCACTGCGTCGTAACACAAATGAACATAGTGCGAGATTGCGTGGTGCGCTAAAGTTTGTTTAGAAAGGTAGGGTGTGGATGACGCTCTGGGCTGTATCACGTATCACTCATTACTCGTAGTCACGTCATTAGCGATGGGTTGGGCCTGTTAACACATAATATGATGTGATCAAAGATAATATCAGGCGAACAAGGGATGATCCCCGCCAACTTACCAAAATCGTTAATCAAAAACGGATATATTACTCCAATTCAACGCTTGTTAACCTGATTAAAGGGAGCGCCGACTCTTGGTGCCTTTAAGAAGCTGACATTTTCTTACGCCCACCGACATGTTTTCCCAAGTAGTGCGTGAACACCACCTGTCGCTAACAAGGTGACCCCCACTGCCCACAAAAAAAATACCACAAATACCACTAGTGGGCGATACCTACCAGGATGGCAATTAGTACTACTCTAACTACTGTTGCGCAATAGATTATGAATTCACTATGTTTCGCAAGAGCTTGGCTTTCGAATCTAAGATAGAGACTGAATTATTCGAATCACCCTTCGTGAAATATTTCCCTTTGTACCAGTCGTTCTTGATGACAACCGAGATTATGCCTTAAAAAGGACACAGATTTTGACTGATAAGTTGTTCAAGTACAGCAATACTTCATAAAGGCGGTTCACAATGCTTTTAGATTGTGTACCTTTGTGGCATTGTATTAATAATGAAAATGAGACATCCATACGATCCTTATGCTAAAGTACAGAAACTATCATTATGCACCTATAACGTCCGCAATAAGGAGACTTAGTTTTTATCAAATGCTCTCTGACATCGTCTGACGGAACTCTATTATTTAGTTTTCACTGCGTTTCACTTACGTTCCTACTGCAATGAAATGGCGCCATTGGGTTGTTATTCTTTTAAACGTCTTATAGTTTAGACAGTTATCTACCTGTTCTATCTGACATTTTTTGCCGTTTTGAGTAACTAAGACCACGAGGTCAGAAATCAATTGTTCTATAGGCTCTGTCAAAAGCGTAAGATTATTTGAAGTCGTTATCAAGATATTCAAAGAATGGACTTCGATAAAGCTTCACATATGAAACTCAAAACGTTTTACGTCAAATTCCGAAAAAATAGGTACTGTGCATATAGAACTTTTTGGTTCTTAGGTAGCGAGTTGTCAAGTGAAAATGAGATTTTCAATAACTTCTTTTCGTGATTATGGCACCATCTGAGATACACTCACATTGTGGGCCTTGACTGTCGGTTTGGGGTATCGGGGAAGGGGTCAGGGAACTGAGATGGATAGACGAGTTAAGTCTACCCTTTTTTAATAATATATTTCAGACTTTAATCTCCCAGGAGACGTAATCTTCTCGTCGTAGAAATGGGAGAGTAAATCCTTCTATGTGAAAATAAGTGTTTGCCTCATTATAAAGCAGTTTATCACTGTCTCCCCGGCGAGGTATATCCCCCATACTTGACAAGCCTCGTTGCTTTGGGGCGGATGCAGTCTACACATCGGATTTACGGACCGCCGCCTAGCCGACCCTAGAAGCAACATTCTCAAACTGCACGGATTGGCTTCTCATTGGACCAAAACACGCCAGTGCAATTTGTGTGCACGCGCACGCCTGAGAGATCCTCTTACGAGTAAATGGTTTAACGACATGATTTTAGATTCCCATTTGCTCAATTTCTTTCCGCCATGTTGTTTTCAATATTGCCACTAAACTGGCTAATAGAAATAAAAAAGAAATGTAATCTACGTTTTTACTTTTAGAATCTTATGCCAGATTTCCAGTAATAATGTTGGAAATGTTGAAAGCGTTTTATGTCAAAGCGATAAAAATTCGGCCCTGTATGGGACAAACTGCTTCGACACTAAGGCTTTTGGAATAAATGCTAAAAGAAATATAGACATAACAGTTATTATTCTTGTTCATCACAAAATATATTCCCTTCTTGTGGCTCGAATTTATTTCTATTGCGTTGGATACTAAGAGTCCAGTCATATTCTACAGAGACTGATTGGTTATCAGTGATATGGGCCGATGAATGATTTTTTGTTGATTAATTCCCCATGGAAACAGAAACTGCATAATTTGAAATATTTCTGAGAAAAACGAAATACATTCTCCTAGATAATAAAACACATTTATTCTTTAAGTCATTAGCATTTACAGCTATTCAACAATATTCTGGTACTTTAGAAGAAAATCACAAAAAAGAAAAATAATGATGGAGAAAATGGAAGCAACTTAGGGAGGAAGGGAAGGAGAGAGGGAGAGAGAGAGAGAGAGAGAGAGAGAGAGAGGGAGAGAGAGAGAGAGAGCGAGAGAGAGAAAGACAGAGAGGAGTGGATGGTACATCAGATGGGAACAAAGAGGAGGTATCACATCTTCCTGGACCAACTTTTTTTCCTCATCATTGTAACTCACTAAGTGTAATCAGGTTTGAATTATAAATGAGATCACTTTCCAACCTGTTTTCCATGTCCATTCACAATGACACGGCAACTACTACTTGTCACAGACAAAGCAGAGCTACTTCGAACCACCCAGTTACCATTAATAATTGCGGAAGTCAATTGAGGAGGTACAATGATTCTTGGATACCGATTAAACGAATTCGGCCATTATCGGGTAGTGCCAAATTTGTTCTGAATGCGCGGAGAAAAGGTTAATCAATCTACCCAGAGTAGTCGGGAGTGCTCACTGTGGACCCAATTCAAACCATTGTTCCCTGTGTTTTGTTCGTTCACACCGCCATTATTCAACATCCTTGACCCCAGGGCAGACCCCGTTTGCGTCTGTTCTGGCCTTTCCGAATCTGCGTAGTTTTAGTTTTAGTAAGCGTTTTACGGCACTTGCAACACAATAAAGTCATATAAGTGCCGAAGAATAGATGTGTTACAAGAGAGTAACAAACACAAAAGGAAGGAGAAAAGATAAGGACGATAGATCTAAATGACTTATAGGAAAGAAGGAGAAAACCCCACCATAGCACCCGCCAACCACCCAACAATAGTAGTTTTGAAAGTTTACCGCTCGCTCACCTAATCTTATACTCTACTTTAAGCACGTGCAATTTACATTGTGTTTTAGAGGTGTTTGAGTTTGATTAAAGTGAAACACAAATACACAATAAATATTACTACTTAATAATTTACTCACCATCTATAATAACTTAGATCTAATCGGATTCAGGCTGACTCAGCACTGTCCACCCTGGCCATAGACTTGTATCACAATATCCTAGATCGTGCACCCTGAAGTATTTCCGGAGAAAACTATACGCTACCTTAGAATTAAAAAGTTCTATCTGACATTTTTGGCCATTTTAAAATACTAATAATGCAAGGTCAGAAACCAATAAACATTTTATCTGCTCTATCGAGATCGTAAGATTATTCGGAATCGTTATCAAGATCTTCATAGAATTTCAAAAGAACAAGCTTGACATGTCGAGCAAATTTCTCAAAACTAGGTACTTTGTAATTCTTTGGTAACAAATAGAGCGCGCCATTTGATTCAGTTTGACGTCAGCTAGACTGTAGTAAGTCTAGTGATTCCTCCTTCATTTGGGAGTCCATATTGATTTCGGTTTAGTAAGGATTATACGTCACTTGTAACACAATAAGGCTATACAAGTGCCTAAGATTAGAGGTTTCACAAGAGAGTAACCGACACAAAAAAAGAAGAAGAAGGGGAGAAAAAGACAATATTATTATGTTTGATAGGAAAGACAAAGCAAACCAAATCAGAGCACCCGCCAACCACCCGCGTGTCCATAGCGTGAACGAGTCACAGTGAAGTTATTATTAAGAGCATCAAGCAGCAATCAAGGCAGCGGACGGTCAAGGCTTTTATGAAGTAAGTCAGTGATCAGGGGAACACGCCTGGAGATCCGTGAGATACAGAATGTCATGAGGGCAGACATGTCCGAAAACAAAACAAAACAAAACATAACAACCCCTCCCCTTTAAAAAAAATCTAGTAGAATCAAGCCGCTGTATTAGGCATACAATGGCAAATTGTCGCTTAATCAATGCACCACGGAGACCTTTCATAGATAGATAGATAGATAGATAGATAGATAGATAGATAGATAGATAGATAGATAGATAGAGAGAGAGAAAGATGGAGAGAGAGAAAGAGAGAGAGAGTGAGAATAAGAGATTCAGGGAGAGATAAAGACAGGGATTTTAGGAATGCTAGCAGATGCACAATAAAAAATCTGCCACCAGCTGAATAAACAGATGAAGAAAATGCAGAGAGAGATAGAAAGAGAGAGAGAGAGAGAGAGAGAGAGAGAGAGAGAGAGAGAGAGAGAGAGGGGGGGGGGGAAGGGGTTAGGGTTGAGACACTGGGTAATTCTGAGAATGCTAGTGAAAGCACAATGAAAACTCAAGCACCAGCAGAACTCTTGAGGCCAAGAGGTGAACGGGTTTATGCGCTGCGAACACTCCTAAACCCTGCTACAGCCAACTACACCTGATTTCAGCCAATCGCCCCTTGACCTTTTCATCTACGGAAGCAGAGGCGACGAATGAGTTTTTGTTTACCTGCCTTGTGCTAAAGACCAGCTACAAAAGCTGTGGTGTTGAGTACAGAGCCCCGACACGTGCTACAGCATAATAGTGCCATGTCAGTAATTCCGTTCTTTGCTTTTTCTGTTCGTGCGAGTGTGAGCGTTGTTGGTTTGGCTTGGCCTTTCAAGGGTACGTTCTATGGTACAGTATCCTACTCTAACCGATCAAGTAAATACCACACAGGATAATTAAGAGGCTTTTTTGATAGGGTGAAGTTGACTTAGAGACGTGGAAACTCAAACAAACTTTGGCCAAGTATGTTCCTTCGGGGATGTGAATAAAGGTCGTCTGTAGCTCACTCAAACTCGATACAAACTGAGCCAATGGCGGTCCTGCCCGTCCCTCGTCCTTTGCAAAAACAAAAGGATAGGGGAAAAGTCACCATCGGGTGGCCACCATTGTTAGAATCACACTCGAATGTGGCGTAATGATTAGGCTCTATTCCTTGAGGCCAAAGACGTGAGCATGCCCCCCCCC
>NW_004797418.1:983732-985954 GCF_000002075.1 Aplysia californica
ATAACTCGATGAATCACAATACATAACAAATGATATCAGTGATAGAGTTAGACTCTGAGTTACTCACTCACCATCCCTCGACGTAAGGCTATACTTAGTTTTGCTCCGCAATAACAATTAATTCCTTTGGTTTCTATTATGTTAGAGTGTGCTAAGAGTAGACATAGAGAGAGAGAGAGAGAGAGAGAGAGAGAGAGAGAGAGAGAGTGAGAAAGAGTGAGAAAGAGATAGAATGAGAGATAGAGATAGATAGATAAGATAAGATAAGATACATCTTTATTGTCCAGATCCTGGCACATTGGTTTGGTGTTTCACCACGTGTATACACACACACACACACACACACACACACACACACACACACACACGCGCGCGCGCGCGCGCACACATATGCACACACACGCAGGCTTACAATCACATGCATAATATAAAAGAGCAGCAATATAAACAATAATAATCGTAAGATAGAAAGATAGATAGATAAATAGATAGATAGATATATAGAGAGATATATAGACAGATATATAGATAGATAGATATATAGAGAGATAGAAATATAGATAGATGGATAGATAGAGAGAGAAAGAGAGAGAGAGAGAGAGAGAGAGAGAGAGAGAGAGAGAGAGAGAGAGAAAGAGAGAGAGAGAAAGAGAGAGAGATGTGGAGGCAGGACGAAATTGGAGAACAGGTGAATACAAAGAAAAAGAAACTAACAGATATACAATAAGACAATCTAAAAGTATACGAAATTTCCAAATACACACCAACAAAATATCTGATATACAGAGCTAAGAAAAATACCTTCTGCCACAGAATCTGTTAGTAATAAAACCCCCCTATCCCTCTTTGTAACAAAAATAGAAGACCAGAAAACAAAAATAACATCAACAGTAGACACAAAAAGAAACGAGCATACACAACGCGAAGAAACAAACATAGAAACAGTAAATAACATGTAAAGGAACGAGTTTCCCCAGGTTTCGGATCAAGTTACTGTAACACTCACAGTAACGCAAACAATGTCTTCAAGTTATTATCTTATCGATTCGGCAACTCCACTGGAGAGCGCGGCATTACAGGAGCAACTTCAGTGCTAGCGCTGAGAGCGATGAGGTGGCCTCTCGTAGATTGGCCGATTGTACTCACCCTAGCTCCTCATGGGTCCCACTGTCTGCTCGGTAAATTAAAACATAGCCGTGCCGCTGAGTGATATGGCTGATTGCTAAATATTCTCCTTTTGTCAATCGACGTGTTGCTCTTGAATCTACATATTGTGTAACGGGTATTGTGGCTATGTTGATGGTCACTTAATGAGAATGGCATATAATTATGAACATACAATAAAAGTACCTGATACACAGACACAAACACACGCACTCTCACATACAAATAAATACATACACATATACATGAAAACGCACTCACACACATAAACACACGCTTACACACTCACTCACTCACACACACACACACACACACACACACACACACACACACACACACACACACACACACACACACGCACACACATACACACACACAGAGTATAAAACGTCGGCATAACGTACTCTTTTCGGAGTAAAGATTTTGAAAGTCTTAGCCTAGGTGCGTATTATCCGAACTGAACAGAAATTGGCAACGATTACTGAATGTCAGCCTCCGTGCACCAAAGTTGTACTGTTTCTATTCATTATTTGTTTTGTTTTGTTAGTTGTTTTAGCTTTATTTATCCTTTATTATCTGGTAGTGCAGAAAAGTGGGTTGGAAACTGGAGTAGGGGGTAGACAAGAATTTGAAAATTGGAAGCGAGCGCGCGTGAGCGTGTGCGTAAGGGAGATGGAAAGGAATGAGTTTATTTTTGTTGGGGGGGCAGTGTTCAAGCGTCTACTGACGGCTAAACTGGCATGTTCTCGCAAAAATTACCCAAACAAAAACGCACTGTTACAGTAGCGAATTGTGTTGCATTCAAGAGTACAGTATAACTATCCCTTTTGTCATGTTTCTTTAGTCTCACGACGCACATTGTAGATTGTAAATGGACTTTTGACTACTATGATCCCTTGAAAAGTGAACATTATATCTGAACGTTTGTTTTAAGCTGTCACGTTGATGTGAGGACACAATTCTTAATGAGTAAATACATTAACGAACCTTGGGATTTTAGAACACATACATGCACACACACCCACACCCACACCCACACACACCCACACACACACACA
>NW_004797418.1:986055-987737 GCF_000002075.1 Aplysia californica
ACACACACACACACACACACACACACACACACACACACACACACACACACAATATTATAACACGCGCGCACGCAAACACACACACACATACACACACATACACACACACAAACACACACACACACACACACACACACACACACACACACATACGCGCGTGCGCGCATACACACAGATTATAGTTATAGATAGATAGAT
The DNA here is from genome assembly GCF_000002075.1 of Aplysia californica. Taxonomy (NCBI): domain Eukaryota; kingdom Metazoa; phylum Mollusca; class Gastropoda; order Aplysiida; family Aplysiidae; genus Aplysia; species Aplysia californica. The sequence goes on from NW_004797418.1 coordinate 986,254, forward strand.
AGATTGGCAAAAAAAATAACAGACAGACTGATAGATGCTGTTATATCAATCCATTTTCCATTTAAATTATCCAGTTACCCGTCTGCTGTCAAGCAATCCATCCGTCTGACCATCCGCTTGTCGTCGAGAGGTTGTCTGTCCAGATGGGTACTGGGACCGCTTTCTCAAGTTATTCCCCCTTTTCCTGTTCATTCGTCTTGTACACCACAATAGAACTTAAGATAGGACATTCTTTTGTCTGAGTTTAATGTATTGTTGTCCCCAAATTAGGAGGCCTACAACCAGATTGTAAGACTTGAAACGCAAGTGGGTAGAAAGTCAAATCAGTTTTCTGATCTCATCACTAGTTTAAAACGGATCGGCCTTTGCGGTAAGAAGCGATGAAGCGGGAGAGAAGAACGGAGGATGTTGAGCAACGGCGTAAGTTTTGGAGAAAACAAAATTATGAAATGAGTTACGGTTGTAGATTTTGATTTACGAGTATCTTACGAAGGAAATTGCCAAGTTGTAATCAGGAGTTTCTTTGAAATCACGAGTTTCAACGAGTGGTTACAACTGGCAATTTCACAAGTATAAAAAAAAGGATTTACGAGTATTCAACCGAAAGTGTATTGCTAAAACAACACCAGGTAGGGCCAAAAATATATCAACAGCAGATTGAGAATTGCTACCCACCCTCCAAAACAACTCCCCTAACACATCGACGTTCAAACAAAGCTCACATATTATCTCTCGGAATAGCCCCCATTTTTTAAATTATCCCCCAAAAAGCCAAAGACGGCTAGATAGATCGCGGTTTCACAGATGTCAAGCTACATCAATACGTAGTATGATAGTATAACAATAATATAATGTTTCAAAGGATGAAACAATGGCTGACGCTAGCACACTGAAGAAAGATAGAAAAGAAGTACTGACAGACTAGCAGCAATTTTAATTATCGCAACAGAAAATATATCTGAACCCATTTTTAAACAAAATCAGAGAAGATCATTTGTTAGCTTTCACCGTCTCAAATTATTGGAGAAAGAAAAAGAAATGTAACTAGCATTGCCTCATCTTTCTTCAAGTTAATAAAACGACAACGTAATGAAACCACATAATATAATTGCGTCATCAACCCCTTTTAAATGGGTCAGAAAATAGGATCCCAATTTTCCCTCTAACTTGAAACGTTTTGACACACTTCATCGCTCGTCGAGGTGTCTAAGGGAATCCATTTCACAACAGAGACGAGAGAAATATAACGGCTGAATATTACCCATCAGGAATCCATCCTGACGAGAAAAGGATATTTATAGCTTGGAAATAACTATTCCATCTCCGTAATTCTAAGGACATCTTAAAACACGATGATGGCCGAAATACATTTTTTTCTTCTTTTCGTAGACCTTGGAATTTATTATTGTAAAAAATTGAGATATTACGCGCATGGATGATACCCTATTTTCGTTTAAGTATGAGTTTGTGTGTTTGTGGGAGTG
>NW_004797418.1:987837-993550 GCF_000002075.1 Aplysia californica
GGGGTGAATAATTAAACCAAATAAAAAAAACTAGAAGAATAATGTACACCTTCTTTAAAGCTAGATATAAGGTCTTAATATGATCTAAAAAATAAAATTATGGGAAGTTTATGCATTATTTGTTCGAATGAGCCCCCCCCCCCCTAAAAAACACTCTCCCCTAAAAAAACCCAACAAAGAACAACAACAACAACAAACATGCCCTTTGCCCATCACGATAAGTCAACTTCTAAAATCGGAGTATTTAACAGACACCGATGCCCACAATCTGCGTTAAGAAGAAAATTACAAGAAAAAAAAAATAAATAGAACAAAGTACAATCCCTACAAAAGAATTATCCCCCCCCCTCCCGGCCATTGAAATCCATATCATAAACATGGGTAACATCCCCAAAAATGAACAAAGGGACAACTTGAACAGTATAAAAATACTGCAAACACAACTTACCGAAATAAACCCTCTATAAATTTAAACTCTTATTAGTTTAAATGCAGAAGTTTTTGTGAAACTCCTCGTGATTTAACCAAAAATAAAGGTAATACAAAACACACGCATGTATGCCACGTGGCCATAGTGCAATATTCCCAAGACTAACGATCGTACGTTATCTCCAAATCGAAGACTGCGGCGACCCCAACGAGTCCCTGGACACAAAATGCAAAGCAGTTCGTCGCGACAAGCGTGGATCAATGTTTGCTTGACCAGACATTGGCATGGATGACCAGTCCAGTGTCATTGGCGTGGTGTCCTTCATGACAGTGATTTGGTAACATCTTGGCACAATGCCCGGCTAACACTGCCCTGTCTGGCCCTGCAGGTCCACAGTTCTCTCGGAGCCACACGCGATGTATTTCATATTTTCGGAGAGGGGGGTTGGGGGTGGAGATGTTTACACATCTTCACGAGTTTGATTGAATGGTTAGACTTTTACTCCCCTGACTCTAAAGAGCGCTCGTAGTAATACCTAATCAATATTTCAGTGGTTTGCTTTAAAAACAGGATCGCTTTTGATAAAAAGTGGAAGAAACAATAGATTCATAATAACGAAACGTGATTTACAACAGATATTTATCAGGATATTTATTGCATGTATGCTGGAGATTAGGTGTCAGGTTGCATGTAATGTTTAACGTAATATTCATTTGTTTAATGGTTGATGTCGGAAGGTGTCAGTACCAATGGTGATGGGTTAAGATCTTCATTTTGTTTATAGATTTCTTTGTTTCGAATAAGTGATGAGGGAAATATTTTCTAGAGTAAAACTTTTCTGCAGCGGTGTTTCGCCATATTGCAGGTTGATCTACATGTGCAAATTTGAAACAGTCTGACTCAGAATTGATTTAAGCTATGTACACACAGTTGATAAGAGATAAGTAAGACTGTTAGCTGGATAGACTGAGGGTGCCGCAGGTACATCGCAAAAAGGAAGAAAAAAAAGTACTTTTAACACTCTCTGTTGGAGACTATGAGACTGTGGTTTACAACAGAGGTCACCAAACCTTTTTCAAAGTGGACCAAGTAACTGAGAGGCTGCCGAGCCTAGGCTAAATAACTATGTTGTTCAGAACACTACAGTCAATGTCGTATTCTAAGAAAATAAAAGCAACCAACCTATTTGGTCACTTGATACTCAAATACATTTCACACAAGAATAATAATTTTAAAATTAAATAATTTCATTTTGTAATCTCGGTGACGAAGTCTCGAGCGCTTTACAAACACCTCTCCCTACCCCCCCCCCAACCCCTTTTCTCATGTGTGCGGGATAGGAACAGGAATTTTGGTGACCCCATGTTCACGGCGTGCGATTCTCACATCTTCCTGTTGTGTTTGCCTTCGTGTTTTTGTCTTTTACACTTTTTCACTTAACACATTTTTTCCATTAAAAAACAAATTTTTTAAAAAATTCATGACGATAGTCATACAGGTGCCTGTCTAGAAATATAAACAAAATATTGCAAATGGTAAACTTTTTAGAGTCTCCAACATAACGTGTTTTTAACCCCAGTGTTTCAAATAAAGGCATTTACATATTTAATTTAAAAGGACCCCCCCCCCCAACCCCAAAACGAACACAAAACAGCAAAACAAAAAACAAAAAAACACAAAACATAATAACAACCTCACTGAGCTAAAGCCCTAGGCATAAATTCTTGCAGTTCAGATGTTTGCGCCAGAGGCGTTTGAACCAGCCAGCACACAATCTTGACAGAGAGCTCTTCTCGGTTTAAACTCATCGCCACACGCGCCCCAGAATTCATAGGGCTTCCGCCTGTCAAGAAGTTAGGGACTTCCATGAACGGTGTTGGCCATTTAGAGATCGTGGAACCACTATTCTTCCCTGGTCCGAAACTGTGGGATAACAGGCATGGAGAGGAATGTGTTTGACGGCTAATCTCCCTGCCCGGGGAGAGGGTATTTTACAGTGTGTTGCAATGCAATTAGATTTCTTTTTCACGTACGTTGCAGGCAGGCAGGCACTACCATCGCCACACGGCAAAGAAGATTAGATTTCCGGATCTCATTTATTTGCATTTTGTATTCATCTTCCCCTCTACTGGACACAAACAAGATATTTCGAAACTGAACAAGTTGGCCACTTTCTTAGAGCAAATGTTGGCTTGTTGGCAGAGACCATACCCCTACGCATTTTGGCTTATCTGAGCAGATGTTCGTGGCTTTCATTAGACCTACATTCTTTTGAGGGACACAAGCACTCTATACCACAAAGTTTTCACGAACAGAAGAAAAGTGATATGGGGGGGGGGGGGGGGGGCGATTTGTGACATTTTAAAGAAATGATAAATGCCGGAGAACGAGAGAGAGAGAGAGAGAGAGAGAGAGAGAGAGAGAGAGAGAGAGAGAGAGAGAGAGAGAGAGAGAGAGAGAGAGAGAAAGAGAGAGAGAGAGAGAGTGAGAGAGAGAGAGAGAGAGAGAGAGAGAGATAAAAAGAGCGAGAGATAGAGATAAACAGAGAGTATTTGAAGAAGAGAAATGCATCCTGAAGTAAACTCTTAGCCTTGATAGTTAACAAAATTTATTTTCTAGAACTTGAGCTGCATATTATATATGGGGTCTTCTTATGATCCGATATTCAACAATATATGGCCTCTTTGGAATTATTTGCTAACATATCGAACGGTTTTATGGGCACGTGAAAGCGGAGAATCGAAGACGAGTGAAGAAGAGTATCAACAAAAAGTCACAGCTGTACATCAGCTGTTTCAGGCAAAACAAACACAAGGAGGGAGGTCCAACTATCGTTATTGCCAAACGGTTGTAAACCCATGGTAGTAGTTAAACACGATGATGTGTACATTATAATGGTTTCACTAGAGATTACCGACTTCTCCTATTTGCTGACTGTGTATCCTCGTCGTATTTCGTGTCCACAGTTAAGCCTTTGATCTCCACTTATTGGTGAAATCGTGCCTCCATAATATGTGAGGCAGCGTGGTGGAATCAGGCTCTCGTCATTTTTTGGGCATGTAGAGTTATTGGTATCATCTTAAAGCTTGTTCACTTGTCTTTATTTGGATGCAAAAAATATCCCTTTATCTTGAATAGAAGTCGAGCTATTTGCAAAAGAAGGAGGTGGGGGTCACCTGTTTTCAGAGGTAAAATTAGTGAGAAAATAGCCGGCAAAGATTTGTTATTTCCTTAGCTTAAGAGTCCGTGGTAACTCAAGATTTACATTTTTATGCCTTTAATCAGCGCTTTAAAAAACCCCACACATAAATGAGTTCTTTAATGGGCATGAAAGGTGTTGAGCCAAAAAACAAAAATTTGATAAAAATTCCGAAACCCGTGGAAACATGCAAGTTTCTTCACTTTGATTATTTTGACGAGAGCCTGATTCAACCATGCTGCCTCCATAATATAATGGGTGACTAATGTGACAAACTCGATACAAATGAAAGAAATTGAAACCGCCTCCCCCACCCCCCCCCAAAAAAAAAAAATCGAAATTCGAAAATGAAGAATAACAAGGGTGAGAATGAAGAAGAAACATCCTCCAAGCTAGATCTATACTCTTGCATTACAAAACACTTAACGAATGTAATGCAAATCCGACGTACAGTGCAATTCCACAAAGAAATCGAAACTGTTGGTTGAGTCGAAACAAATACATAAACAGCATTCTCTCAACAAAAACAGTTAGAGTATAATGTTACAAATACAAAAACAACCCCGCCCCCACCCCACAAAAACCCCCTCAACAACAACAACAAAACAAAGAAAAAAAACAATTATGTAGTAGGGGCCGACCATTTTTATTGACAACTTTCCTGTTTAGACTAAGAATAAAAAGATTCATTTTTGATCCTTTGTCTTGTTTAAAGGTAAAGTTCAACTTTAATTATGGTTCACAAAAGGTATTTCCTGGCAATTCCGCTGGAGTTATAAATTTAAATAGTCGAACGGATGCGATAGACTTTTAGACTTTGAATACAAATACTGGGGAAAAGATTGTTCCACTCAATCGTCTGGGATACTGTGTTCCAGAGAAGGATACTGCAACACGATCTTATCCCCTGAAAACTCAGCATCATTAAAATAAATACTTTGCTTTATATATTATAGACACTGAATACGTGAATACGTGAATGATACTGCTATGCACCACAAGGGATGTAGCACTGGCGGAGTACCTCTAGGGAAACAGGATTCGAGAGGTACAACTAAAATAGAAGCCGACTGACCAACAGAGACATTTATTGCCAAATAGAGTAGTCAATCTTTGAGAGATTCCCCACTGTTAAAAATAATTTATTTTTACTTTTTTACCCTGTATTTGTTCGACAAGTCGAAAAGCTTTCTAACATTTCTAGCAGGTTTTTGTGTTTCCCGTCAGCATTAATTTGTTGACATTGCTTGATTTGCTTTTCCCAACAAACGCGTTAAAATGCCATGTTTAGTGCACGCCAGTACCTTGATGTGACGTGATAATAAATCCTGCCTCTTTTGGTTGACTAAGAATCGAATTCCAATTTTCATGTTCATTTAGGAATTCCAGTTGCTTGTGAGCTACATGTTTTTCTTGACGCAAGTAATGGTTTTGTTTCTGAATAATGTTACTGACTGCACTTTTTGTTAAAATTGAGCAGTAATATCATTATTATTATGCATACTCCAAACGTAGGACATTATTATTCTTTGGGTAACCTAAAGAACCAACATAATCATTAAAATGAACATAGTGATATCAAACATAATAAATGTAATACACTTTGGGAATTTAAGTCTGATTAGGAAGAATAGTGGAAACGTGGTAGCTTTGTTTGTTTTAGGTGTATTAAGGTATAGGCATTTTGCCTTTTATTCTGAAAGGTTGAAGTCTTTGACGGTTGAACCAAAAGATTAAAAACCTGACTATTTTTTTAACTCTCTGTCTTTTAGCCAATCTTGAAATTTTGAATGATGTCCGACCCTTCAGAGATTTAAAGTTTTGAGATTTCGTTCTCAACCCCCCTTCCCCCCTCAACCCACGCCTCATACATACACACACACACACACACCCAAACACACACTCACGCACGCACACACATAAACACACACACACACACACACACACACACACACACACACATACGCACAAACACACACGCAGAAACACACATTCACACACACACACACTCATATACGCACACACTCACTCACACACACACACTCACATACGCATACGCACACACACATACACCACACACACAT
>NW_004797418.1:993773-994954 GCF_000002075.1 Aplysia californica
TACACACACGCACTTTTATATCAATCATTTCGTTTCAACTCCCTTCACGTCAAAATCGAGGAATGACCTGGAGAAGACGTGATAACGTTTATGAACTTAAAATAGCAGGAATAATAAAAACAAACAGAACTTTTGTTTTGAAGTCCAATGATCTCTCAAGAAAGCGAAAAGGCCCCTATCTATCTATTTATTTATTTATTTATTTATTTAATCTTATTTATCTACTCTTTTTTTTTGGCTCGTGTCTGGTCTGAAAGCCATAAACGTCTTACCTCGGAATAATATCAAGGTCTTGGTTCAAAATGATGAATCTTTATGTGACGTGAAAAGTTTATTTATTACGAGAAAAGAACAACAAGGAAGAACCTCGTATCCCCCCAAAATCTCAAACTATAATGCTCCAGGTATTATCTGCCCCCAAACGGGATTGGATTGCGTTTAAATCTAATCCATAAAGATGAATTTCCATGTTGAATAAAGGCACGTCAAAGGCCGGAACAAAGGCTTATATTATAATTCAGCCCCAGCCGTTAATTAAATACACACGTCACACAGAACGCTGCCCCCAACCCATGCACCTCTCCCCTCTCCTTATCATCAGTCCCCATCTCAAATCTACGACCGTTCTCCTTTTCTCCCCCCCCCCCCCCCTTTTAACTTTTTTTTTTGGGTCTTTTTTTTTTTTTTGGGGGGGGGGGGTTCTTTTATGCTCTGTTTTTCCTTCATTATTATTTTTTTCCATTTCAGTCCATTTTTGTGTATTTCATATCTCATAATTTCTCCCCCCCCCCCTTCTCCACCTCTCTCTTTTTTCAACTCCCCCGTCCCCTCTTTCTCTGTGGGTCTGCCTATCGATCTGTCTGTCTCTTTTATCTGTTTATCTAACTCGCAGAGATTTATGTATACATACACACACACATACACACACACAGACACACACACACACATACACACACACATACACACTCTTATACACGCGTATAAAAAAATTACACACACGCCCGTGAACACTCACAAAATATCTTCCTTGCCTGCTCTCCCTCTCATTACCAGTTCCCCTCTCGTCTTCCCGTCTGTCGATCATTTATTGTCTGTAGATACCCCCAACTTGTTTCGCTTCAAGTCACTTCATTTGTTTTTCCGAAGCTGCTTGTGTTTGTGAAATTCTGCATGCCGAGCCC
>NW_004797418.1:995054-997104 GCF_000002075.1 Aplysia californica
CTATCTATCTATCTATCTATCTATCTATCTATCTATCTATCTATCTATCTATCTATCTATCTATCTATCTGGTTGCAGGCCCGGAACCTAAACTCTTCCTCCCTCTGGCCAGCCAGAAAGTCGCGTCTCATGTCGCTATTCCTATCCAGCCTGTCAGATTCGCTAATCACGTCCGTTGTCATTTTACGGAGATATGAGAACCGACTACGCGTCTTCATTCTGTGTATCCTTCTGCGATCAATGGACGTAATAATGGGATAATGGTTTTCTTTTAAAATTCTCTTCTCAATTATTACACGGAAGTGCATCTAAGATGCTCCAATTAAGCTTCAGAATGGCATCAATTGAATGGGATCATCATCATCATCATCATCATCATCATCATCATCATCATCATCATCATCATCGTTGTCGTCGTTGTCATCATGATTATCATCTTCATTGCCATCTCAATCTGTTCTCAACCCCATATAAATTGTATGATTATGTTTGAATTTAAATTACAGTTAGTGAACTGGACTGCGTTTAAAAATACCCTCTCCCCTTCTACACAGTCTCTCTCTCTCTCTCTCTCTCTCTCTCTCTATCTCTCTCTCTCTCTCTCTCTCTTTCTCTCTCTCTTTCTCAATCTGTCTCCCTCGTTCTCTCTCTCACGCACACATACACAAACATACACACACTCACAAACACACATACACACACGCACTTTTATATCAATCATTTCGTTTCAACTCCCTTCACGTCAAAATCGAGGAATGACCTGGAGAAGACGTGATAACGTTTATGAACTTAAAATAGCAGGAATAATAAAAACAAACAGAACTTTTGTTTTGAAGTCCAATGATCTCTCAAGAAAGCGAAAAGGCCCCTATCTATGCATTTATTTATTTATTTATTTATTTAATCTTATTTATCTACTCTTTTTTTTTGGCTCGTGTCTGGTCTGAAAGCCATAAACGTCTTACCTCGGAATAATATCAAGATCTTGGTTCAAAATGAACAATCTGTATGTGACGTGAAAAGTTTATTTATTACGAGAAAAGAACAACAAGGAAGAACCTCGTATCCCCCCAAAATCTCAAACTATAATGCTCCAGGTATTATCTGCCCCCAAACGGGATTGGATTGCGTTTAAATCTAATCCATAAAAGATGAATTTCCCATGTTGAATAAAAGGCACGTCAAAGGCCGGAACAAAGGCTTATATTATAATTCAGCCCCAGCCGTTAATTAAAATACACACGTCACACAGAACGCTGCCCCCAACCCATGCACCTCTCCCCCTCTCCTTATCATCAGTCCCCATCTCAAATCTACGACCGTTCTCCTTTTCTCCCCCCCCCCCCACCTTTTAACTTTTTTTTTTGGGTCTTTTCTTTTTTTTTGGGGGGGGGGGGGTCTTTTATGCCCTGTTTTTCCCTCATTATTATTTTTTTCCCTTTCCGGCCATTTTTGTGGGTTTTATATCTCAAAATTTCTCCCCCCCCCCCTTTTCCCCCCCTCTTTTTTTTTAACCCCCCCCGCCCCCCTTTTTTTGGGGGGCTGCCCTTTGGTCTGTCTGGCTTTTTTTTTTTTTTTTTTAAATCGCAGAGAATTATTGTTTTTTACACCCACCCCTACCCCCCCCCCGAAACACCCACACCCATACCCCCCCCCCTAAACACTCTTATTAAAGGCGATAAAAAAAATACAAACACGCCCCGGAAAACCCCAAAAAAAACTTTCTTGGCGGCGCTTCCCCCCAATAAAAGTTCCCCCCTCGGCTTCCCGTCTGTTGAACAATTAATGGCGGGGAAAAACCCCAACATGTTTTGCTTCCAACGACCTATATGGTTTTCCCAAGGGGCGTGGGTTTGTGAAAATATGGGAGGCGAGAGCCTTAATCCCCCGCCCCCCCCCCACCGAAGAGGGCCTCAAAAATTTTTAAAAATCTGTGTGTGCGTTGGGGGAGATTTACGGGTATAAAAAAAGAAAGACGGGAGTAAAAACTCTCCCAGAGACTTCTCTTATTCGAAAGAGAGGGTGTCTTTCTGTTTCCCGAAGTTGGCTT
>NW_004797418.1:997204-1003573 GCF_000002075.1 Aplysia californica
CCACAAACCATCGTATTCTTCTAATACTTATATATTTTGCTGGAGAAATATTCTCTTCTGTGGATGTATTGACCTTCGTCAGACATCGATGGACGAGCTATTTTTATCATTATTATTATCATTATTATTATTTCAACCGGTCACCTCCACCTTTATCTTCATCTTTCTCGTAGTCTGGCTGACCTATGAGGCACTACTGCAGATTTTACACACAGCTTCTTCCACCCCGTGTAGATCATATTCCTACCCCAATTAGCCTTAACGCCATCAGCTAACCCGCTCCCCTCCTCTCCTCCCGGTCCAGGCGTTATCCCAGACCCAAAAGCCAACTTATCCATTCCTCTGTCTTGCGACATAAAAAGCCACCCAACGTCATTAAAAAAACCCAAACCAAACTAGCTATTCCTAACCCCCAACTCCCAACCTCCAACCCCCCAACCCCTAATTCCCAGCCCCCATACGCCCTACTACCTGAGGCCCAATTCACTTCCTCCTCCTCCTCCTCCTCCTCCTCTCTCTCTCTCTCCTATATATAATATCTCCTTCTCCCTCTCTCTCTCCACTTTTTGTCTCTGTCTCACTTTTTCTTACTCTCTGTCACTTTTCCTCTCATTCTCACTCTGTCTCTCACACTCCCTCCCCTCTCTCTCTCTCTCTCTCTCTCTCTCTCTCTCTCTCTCTCCACCCTCCTCTCTCCTCTCTCTTTCAAATAGAAGGAGAGCCACAAAGTGACACAGCCATGCACCGTACAAAAATGACCTGTTCTAAAGCATAACGCACTCATTAACAAGGTCTTACCTGCAGTTTGCTTGTAATTAGTTCCTCAGCGGCGTGTCTCCTTTCATTGTGCTGGGTGGGTGCACGGGAGTCCTGTTTGCATGGCGGCACTCAAGAGCCTGCGGGGAGAGGAAGCTTGTTTTCAATCCTTGTTTCTCTATTTCAAGGCATACTCAGGGAATGGGATACCAGACTGTTATGGGAATGCACGCTCTTTCATAATTCTCTTTTTTTTTTTATTTCAGAGAAAAAAAATACCGCAAAAAAAAATTACGATTCATTTTAGAATAAGTGTTAGCCTACAATTCTTCGACGATTGTGTGGTTTTTTTTTTGCTCTGCGTTTTCAAGTCAATACCGTCTGTTTCCCAATTATACTTTTATGCTAAATTATGAGACACGAGACAATGATTTTGTATTCTCTGATTTTTAAAGCTCTTTTTAAAAATGCAGTGTCCCCATCGAGGACATAGTGCTTAATCTTCGAAATGGCTGAGGTCCAATAGAGCTATTATTCCGCCAAGTTTTGGCATTAGTGCAAGGGCACTTTAAAACCCCCCTTCGGTTTTTTCTTCTCCATTTTTTGGGGGGATTGAGACTTTGTTCTCATATTGGTTACTTTTTTGGGGCTTTTGTTTACAGTCGGGTCCATCGTTAGCTAAGTTGATAACATGCTGTATCAGTAAGAGGGTGACCCAACTTCGAGCCACAAACGAGGCGTTATTGAGTCTGTGTTGATTGAATGGTTTTCAAATTTTATCTCACCGATTTAGTTCTATCATTGAAGGAAGATGAATTCAAATGGGGAGGGGGTGAGGCTAGGCATCGAAATGTAATTTATTTCCCCTATCCCCAGGTTGTATTGCGTTGTCCCTCGTAGTTATCACGCAGTATCATTTTTGCAGATAACAAACTCACATAATACAACGGATGAAAAGACATGTACATTCTTTAATCTCCAAAATTTGTGTCAAACACGAGCGCTGAGATTTAGGAATCTGAATAAAAAAGCAGATTTAGGAGTAATTCAATGAACGTGTCCATGTGTAATTACTTCATTTTGAGAAATTAGGAGAGATTGAAGTTTGCGAAATCACATCAATGATTAATTATGCAAAATTGGCATGTGCGCTCACAGCAGGTGCATTCGATTGTAGTATATGAGGTTATTTAAGACGCAATTCGTTTGAGATAAGTTGCCATAGAATTCTAATTTAGCGGAGTAAAAGTGAATTACGAACACCCATTATGAAATTAAGTTATATGTAAAAACGTCTTGACGCATGACGCCGAAAGATCCATGGGTGGCACCACGGGGGAGGGGGGTGGGGTGGGGGGGATGGGGGGGGGGGATGGGGGAGATTCACCGGATGTAAGTACTGCGTCAAGTAAGTTCTGAAGAGAGGGTTTAAGTTTACTTTTACTTTCATTTCTCCTCTAGTTTTTGACTAGTGGACTCATCCGTTGATAAAATTATAATTTCTCAGTACTCCTTCTTTAGAAAGAACAGTTCTAAGCTAATAAGGAAGGTGTTAATAAAGTTAGCATTTTTTACATGAGTGACTTCTTGACAAAGAAGCTCAAAGAGATGAATTATTAATTTTTGAGTAACGCGAGATGCTCGCTCTACCGGAGAACTGAAAATAGACAACCACGAGATAGATAGATAGATAGATAGATAGATAGATAGATAGATAGATAGATAGATAGATAAATAGATAGATAGATAGATAGATAGATAAAATATGTCTATTTTTGTGCGCGTATGAACGTGAATGTCTATATGTGATTGGGTGCTCATACGTGTGTGTGTGGTGTGTATGTGCGGGTGTGTGTATGTGTGTGTTTGTGTGTGTGTGTGTGTGTGTGTGTGTGTGTGTGTGTGTGTGTGTTTGTGTGTGTATGTGTGCGTGTTTCTGTGTTTGTATTTCTGTGAATACATTAAAGGAATGTGAGGATGGGGGAGGGCGTGGGTGAGAAAAATGAAAGAAGAGGGGCTTGAGGAAGAAGAGGAAATAACAAGAGGAAATTGTAAATTTGAGATTGCACATGTGTGCTCGGGGTTCGGAGGGAGGGGCATATAAGCTTGCAGAGACAAGAAAAAAAATGAACTAAAAGGTATTCCATTATCAGTGTCTGGTTTTCTCTTGTCGTGTTTATATAATCTTGGGTGTATATTTTTTGTAGATCATGAGTATACATACTTGTTCATACATATGTGCATGCTCGAGAATACGATTGGTTGATTTCAGAGCTATGTCCAGTTCTCTCGATTTGGCAATACTATAATAAAACAGAATAAAGGCCATAAGCTGTAGGTTGTGCAATTTCATGATTAAAGAAATCCTGAACCAATAATTGATGTAAGCAGCTCTTACTAATAATAACAGCATGTTCCTGGCTACTCAAGAATGTGTACGTGAATCTATCCTGTTAAAAACAAACAAACAAACAAACCCTATAGCATAAATGCCTCTCCAACATAATCCCAATCAGGTTTCAAAAGGTTTTTGGAGAGAAAGTTTCTATATTTATTCCTTGAGAGGTGTATTTTATTTGCCTTACAAGTTGGCCCACGTTTTGACCTGGTTCATGAAGCAGTAATATATGGTTTTATTAGCTAGTGTGTCATAAGTTCTTAGCGTAAAAAGCTACCTCAAAAATACAGAAAAACTGTAACAAAACGATGGTAAAAAGAATTTTCCAAGGAAAATGGTCTTTTGTATTGATTCTTTCTTTTTTGAGTAAAGAAATATTTATCGACAAAAGAAAGGATCCCTCAGTGCAGGCAAAAAGTAAGACAAATAAAGAGAAACAACAAGGAGAAGGAAAACAAGGTGAACTACCAATGACGCTTTGTTGAACACTAAAGCATAATACGTTGTTTGAAAAGAGAACACAATGCAGGCAGGATAACAATAACTTGACATCTTAATTCTTTATGTCTCGCAGCAAAAATGTTTCAGCATAACAAGTAGATGCTGTAAGTGAAATTTTGTATGCCAGATAACAATAAAATTATAAGGGTTACCGTTTATTACTTACATCTATACAATACAAAAAATAAAACCAAACAAAGCCCCCAAAAACAGGGCACATATTGGATTGGTGTAAGATGTTTTAGTCAGGTGACCCAGGACACAATATTAAAACTAACAGTAGTTAGAAAGCAAGCAAAACTAACCGAGGAAAAATATAATACATTGGATGAGAATCTAAGCAAAAATTGCAATGAAAAAGAATGGAAACATTAAAGAGGTTAATGACCTGAAGCAAGACTTAAGGAAGACATATTATTCCCCAAAACTATCCTAAACTGTCCGTCGCTCACATACATTTCAATAAGGACGCTTCAACTTAGTCAATAGAAGGAAAACACCATGTACTCACAAAATAGCTATCTAGTTTTAAAGTGCCCAACTAATCAAAATGCCCAACAAATTAAACGTTTTTACATGTAGCACGCAGAGTTGTACTGGGGAGGGCCGAATTGAGACAAAGTGATAAAGTGGTGTCATCGTATTGTGATGACTCCACTCGCCCCGGGACAGGGAGTATTCTTTCAGGCCAACCCACAAATCATGATACCTATCACTCTGGATAAACGATCTGGTTAAAAACAATAATTATGCAAAAAGTCCCCTTCACCTAAGCTTAGATTATGAGTCTTTTCGATTGGGACTTCAGATGATCAGATGGCAATGGTTTGTTTTCTTCATCTTGATCAGTCCTTCACCCAAGAGATAAAAGTATGCTAAATAGGGCATGTATAACTCAAATAAACTAAAATGCACAAATTAAGACTCAAATTATGATAGTGAATAGACCTAGATGGCATAATTTCGAAATCAATGAGGTTAATAGAAAAAGGATGCTCCAATACAGGCTCAAATATATCAAAAGTAGGAATAATATGTAAAGGGACATGTACTTATCTATTTTTGTACTAAGAGATCTTCACAATAGTAAAATTAACCACCGAAATGACATACTAAAAGTCTTAACATCTTGTTATGTCTGTAGTGTGGTCCTTCTGACTTAGATTTTTTTTCCAGGCCAGTCTGTGCGTCATTGTGCCAGTGTAGTCTGGCCATTTGAGAAATACTTTAATTTAAAAAAAGACTAGAGACAGGGAATGCTTGTTTGCTTCCCTAACTATTTCCCAAGACGGCTTTCCTCGTACAGCTGGCTTCATGACAAGTCTGCAAGTTTATTTGACCAGTTTTTCTTTTCGTTCGGGCCATCTGTTTAAAAAGTTCCTTTTGTCTTTTAAAATATCTCCTACTTTTTATTTTATGGAACCTGCACTGAAACATCCTCTTTTTGACAAACATATTTGATTACAGAATACATGATGTATTCTCTACAAATTTATTCATTATGTTTAACGCGGCCCACGCGCTCATGTGATCTTATGCAGTTGCGAGTGCTGTAAAAAAAACTTACGAAAAAAAACATGAAACTTTATCTAGACCACTAGGTCTCACAGAGTCTGGGTTACTCAGAACAATAAGTCTGTAGCACCATTTTACGACACATTTGGGATACGTACTAATGGAAGGAAGACCATAATAATATGTATAAAAATATAGTATGGATTCATTCCTGACAAGGGCCTCTTAAATATTGTATTCACCCTAACGTTATTATTAATGGGGAGATACATTGGAGAACAGAAAGATGTGTCTTTATGCTCCAATGATCATTCAAATTGTTATATTATGATGAATCCTTTTGAAATTTTGGAAACACAAAAATGACACATGGAAAGGGTTTCAGAACTATCTGGAATTTGTACTCAGAACAAACCACACTGTACATGTATTGAAGAAGACGAGGACAAAGAATATTGAGCAGATATAATGAGTACTACGGCAAAGATGCACTATGCTATCAGACCTCTTTACAGTTAACAAATTCTAAAACATGGAAAGAATGCTAAGACTTTAGTTGAAAGGAGAAAATATTAATATCAGATGTGCTCATGCCTTAATAATAAATGTAGGTTCAGAAAAGGACCAACAATTTCTTTAACGCGTTATCGTGACGGAAAGTAAACTCAGGGGTTAGTATTGGAGTCTAAGAATAATTTATCTGTAAAGACAGAAAACCGTCCATAAAACCTCATATAGTCAAAGACAATAATGTCGAATAATTTCAGAAGAATATATGAATAATATCTAGGATAATATACCATTACACTCGATGCCAAGCATTCCCTAGCAATGAAACAAAGAATGGAAAAAGCTATAGACAACTTCACTAAAATTATTCAAAACCTAAGAAACAGAAACATCTGATTGACTACTATAAATAAGGGCTTTATAAGGCCGACTATAGGTCAACGCATCTTTACGGCTATAACAATACTGCAATTACCAAAGATAGAAAAATCAAAAGAGAAGGAACAGGATTGTTGTGTCTTAGATTCAAGTGACGAAGTAGATATATTTAGACAAGTACTCTCTCGTTTTCTCTGTCTGTCTGTGTGTCTGTCTGTGTGTCTGTCTATCTGTCTGTCGGTCTGTCTGTCTGTCTGTCTGTCTGTCTGTCTGTCTGTCTGTCAGTCTGTCTGTCTGTCTGTCTGTCTGTC
>NW_004797418.1:1005518-1013018 GCF_000002075.1 Aplysia californica
AGAGAGAGGGGGGGGGAAAGAAAGACACAGAGAGAGAGAAAGAGAGAGAGAAACAAAGAAAGAAAGAGAGAGAGAGAAAGAGAAAGAGAGAGAAAGAAAGAAAGAAAGAGAGAGAGAAAGAGAGAGAGAGAGAGAGAGAGAGAGAGAGAGAGAGAGAGAGAGAAATAGTGAGTTAGACAAAGGTAGAAGGAAACCTAAGCGACACGCAGTTGGGATTTAGAAGCCGAAAGAGATTCACAGACGCCTTAATTGCACTGAGACAATAAATACTATGCCAAAGAGTTACAGAGCATGATGAGACATGGACATGATGAGACATGGACACTGTGTTTGTGGATCAGGAAAAGACATTTCACCCAGTTGACCGGGGTAGGCTGTGGAAGACTTTAGAATAATAAAGAGTAAAAGACCTATTTTTTAGTTACATCATATCGCTATACCAAAATAGAAACAAACCAAGTCTGATTTGTTTAAGAACTAGCGAAGGAAACGCTGACTGGCTTAATACGATACAGGATGCCAGACAAAAGCAGTGTCCTTTTTCCATTACTCTTTATAGTGTAGCCCCCAAAATGGTGAAATGGTATAGGTTTAATACCCCTATTAACAAAAGTTTGCCAGGACAAGATAACAAAATAAGCAAACAACAAGCCGGAGTAACTCAACGAACTGCCCTTTGCCGTCGACCAGATCCTTCTACACAAAATCAAGACAGACTGTAAGAAAATACGACATTGGACAAAGCATGTGATTCATTTGGAGTGAAAATGAACGCAGCTAAGACAGCAGCAAAGAAGACGACCACAAACCAAACTAGGCTCAATGATTAAATCAATACCAGACACATGGACAAAGGACAACGAACATGGCACCTTTGTTCTCTAGTGGCAAGATGTTTGGGCACAAGCGAGTGTCAGGAAAAGACTACCACCTACCTGAGATCCTACAGGGATGCATACAAGCCTTTACAACCCCCAAACCAATAGGCTGCCTCTACACAACAGGAAAGCTTACAATGATTCGAATATACTGTAAGCTTATCCTTTGGATCCAAAAAAATTGTTCATAAAAATTGTAACATGAGTGGTCACAAACAAACTAGCACCCGTCTTCTCCACTGAAAATGTCGCAATGGAGACCTAGATAGAGATAACTCATCAGCTCAATCTTCATACCAGCTCTCTGCTGCCAGGGCCAAATCTGGACTCTCAACAAGGCGCTGCACAGTAAAATAACGTCTTGTGAAATGAACTGTCTGAAAAACGTTAAACACCACGAGAAGAAAGCGGAAAAAAGAGACGAAAACATCTGGTGGCGTCAAATCGAGTGTAAAAAACATCTAAAGACAACAAATAAGGTAGTATGCACACATAATGATAATGCGCCATTAACAACAGGCCATAAAGGTCTTGAACATGCAATTTAATGCCCTCAAAGCAAAAGAAAGGTCAAGGAAAAGATGGATCGATGGAGTCAAAGAGATCCTTCAAGGGCATAATAAAAAACAATGTCGATCCAAAGGGCAACACACTTGGCCCACTTCCGGCATAAACATATTCATCTCCCCTCAACACCTTGCGGTATAAAGGGATAGGGGAAAAAATCAAAGTAAAACTCCGAGCAGAGGGTTTTATTGAGTCCAAAGCCATAAGCTGTTGCACACAGTTTGTGCAGGCGCATGCCCAAGTGTACAAAATTAATATGTATGGTCATATCGCTTATTCTGACCTGGTTACTTTAATTTGTTGACACTGAATAATAATGGTGATTCGATTTTTGTACAGTTTGTGAGTTTGCTTTTTTGTGTGGGTGTATATATGCGTGTGTGTGTTTGTGTATGTGTGTGTGTGTGTGTGTGTGTGTGTGTGTGTGTGTGTGTGTGTGTGTGTTTGTTTGTGTATTGCATTTTAGTGAGTAAAGGTAAGCAGTTTTATCCTCTATTTGTACACTCCACTCCACTGCAGCACACACACACACATACACACACACACACACACACACACAAACACACATACACACACACACCCACACACACACAAACACACACACAAACACACACACACAAAGCAAAACAACAACAACAACAACAACAACAACAAATTCAACACAAAGCCCTCAAAACATACAGACAAAAACGCAAAAAATAATCATAATTATTGGAAAGATACTTGTGAGCGTTAACAATAATCAATACAAACTTTCGATCAACGATTACGGCGCAGTTTTGTTATGTTTTTGTTCATTTATTTTTTTTGTGTGTGGGGGGGGGAGGGGGTGAGGGTGGGAGGAGACACCCATGACAGTCCGTGCGGTCTCAGATATAAAGATTCCAGCCTATGTCCCGATCAGACAACGCAATCTCGACTAGGTCGAGGAAAAAAGAAAAAAAAAGAGTGAAGAGTGAGGCACAATGAACCTTAGAACGCTAGGGCACGAGGGGCTGGCGTCCGTCTGTGGGTTATGAATGGAAGTATGAGACGTGACGGCGCACTTTTTGAGCGAGGGACGGAATCTCCATGGATAAACGTCGGCGTCAAAAACACGCCGTGGGGTTTCGTCCCTGGGGATAGATCTCACCGGGCGATAAGGATAACGCTCACCAGAGAATGTAGGGGGACAAAAAACGAAAACAAAAACCCAAACAAAAACTAACGAAAAACCAGAAGGCACAAGGCAAATCCCTTCTCATTGGTTATCGCAGTAATTTTGATAGAATGTACCTTGAAGGAAATGTACTTACTTAATTAAAATAACCTTAATCTACGCTGCTCGAGAATCAATATCATAATGATATACATGGCCGTATGTTGTGGTCTTGGAAGTTAAGAACTAAACGCCCCCTGGTCTGCTTTACAGATCTGGTGTGTTGGTTGACTTAGTACATAAATATGCAAATAAGAGGTTAGTGCGCTCGTCTCCAATGCGGAAAGTCCGGGTTCCAGCCTAGGATTTTTTTCGCCCGCTCCTGCCCACCCAGCAGCATTGGGTACCTGACTTCGAGTTGAGGAAGTAAAGGCGGCGTCGAAAAGAACTGGCTACCCTACCACAATACGCCGAAGGCCCAGGAAGTTGTCTCACTAACAAGGCAACCCCCAATGTCTGGATCGGATGCGGGAACAACTTTACTTTAGTAGTATAGGGTAAAAACTAAGCCCTTGTCTGCCAATACTTCATATCAAAGAGGGCTTTTTTCCACTTTTGTTTTGTAATATGGGTTTTTAAAAACGAAGGAAGGTGTTTCACACCTCAATTACGGCACTAATTTTATGCCATTTCAGAGGCGGGCTTCGATCCTGCCTTTCAATGTTAACTTGGGCTGACAGGTATACCACATTCAAACAAAAAGTACTAATTTAGACAAAATACTCCCCACTGAGGAATCAAACTCAAGTCTTCTGTGCACGACAGAAAAACGTCTTAACTGCTACATCACATACCCTGGGTAGAGGCTATATTTGTTTTGGAAAGCTGCACGGTTAGTGTTTTGGTGTTCTGTTTTACAGATCTACAGCGTGAGACAAAGCATCTGAAATACAGGCGTTGGGATGTAGCCGTGCCAGAAACTCAATATGCAAAACACTCTACAGGAAATGGATGTTTGCTGAGAGCTTATGAATAGACATATGAAACATTGAGTCGCGAGTTAGGCACAGCTGGTGAACATCTCGTGGGATGAGCATTGGCATTAGCGTAAATCCACGCTGCAGGTTGTTGCATGGCTGTATGGCTATAGATCCCAACAGTCTTGAGATGCTCTCTCGGGGGGGGGGGGGGGGGGGCAAGAAAGATATCGGCTTAAAAGTACAGCGATCTATGCGAAGCCGCCAAAGTGGAAACAATACCTAACTGCAGCATCTACAACTAGTGGCTGTAATCTTTGTCGTGGCTACTGCACCTAGACTGGCTACTGTAGCTAGCTAAAGTGGCTACTGCTCATAGAATGAATACTGCGGATAAAACTAAAAATGGCCAAATATTGGCCTAGTTGTGTTTTTTAAAATTCTTCTATTTACTCAAGAAGCCCAGAACTTGTTGTCTTACTTGTATTGATTTTATGACGACCGGACAATGATATCACACGCCTACACTACAAAAAATCTGCAAACAAGACATTACTCTAGAATAATTAGCAAGGTAAGTTGTAAGAATAGAAAACATGGCCTTTTCTTTCAAGTTTAAAAACAGACCAAAAGACAAATACTTTTACCAATTGTAACGGTTGGAAAAAAACCAACAACAAAGTTATTAATTTCTAAACATTTTCGTTCGACAAAACCACACTAGCTGGATCCACTTGGAACTGGTATAGGAGACATTGCAACCCACTACCCAACTAAGTGGGTACATAAATAAATATGAGTCCTAATTAAAATTAATCGTCAATATAGACAACAAAGATTAATGGAATGTAATTTAAGACCGTTCCATAGAGAACAGTTTGCGAAGTAGTCTAACGAAATAACACTAATTTAAGAATCGTTTTCTTATGTTTGTGCCTTATTTCCAATTATGCGAAAAGACATCTACTGCTTATTATTAGGTACTTCAGACTTCAATTTTTTCTGTATTCTCAAAAGGTAGATCGAAGTAAAGTTGCATGGATCATTCGCCCTCAGTTACTCTCCCTGTGTCTCTCTGTCTCTCTCTTTCTCCCTCTCTGTTTCCATCTCTCCCTGTCTGTCTGTCTGTCTGTCTGTCTGTCTGTCTGTCTGTCTGTCTGTCTGTCTGTCTCTCTCTCTGTCTCTCTGTCTCTCTCTCTCTCTCTGTCTGTCTGTCTCTCTCTCTGTCTCTCTCTCTTTATATCTATGTAACCTACCCCTTTTCTCTTCCGAGAAATAATACCTTGTTTTCTAAAAATCCCAAAATTTTAATAACTTTTGAATTTCTTTTTGATTCACAAAAGCATCCACCTCCTCCCTCTCGAGCCCTTTCTGCCTGGATCAATTGTTTAATGAACGATGTTAGTGGATGGTATAAAACTTTATGTGTATATAAAAAATAAATGAATTATACGTATATTTCTGTCCGTACATTCAGTTTGAGACACTGTAGGAGTGATATCATACCGACAAGTTTGCGATAGTTTTCAAAAGTGTGCCATGCTCTATAACTTGTAATGGGAGGCTTTTGTTAACCGATTAGTCGCGTGCATTCTCTCTCGTCTTTTAGCGAGGTCTACGCTGCAGCGGTTCGGCGCTTAGTATTTTCAGGCAGAAAACGTTGGTTGCACTCTTGGGTTGGGAGATCTTTTTGAAAAAAGATTAAAAGAGCTTCTCCAATGTATCTCCGTAGAGATTTAGTATATTTCTCTGTCCAAATTGACTTTGACAAGGAGTTTTTTTTTAAGTTTAAAAACCGCCTTCTAAAATAATCTAAACTGTGTCTATGGGGGCGTGCTGCATCTATAGTTACAATAATTGCAATATCGTATCTCTAATCCTGCAGCGAATTGCTGAACTTTACGTCATGGTATTCCTTTTATCGCGATAGCAACTAGCACGACACTGCTATTTCTATAGATTGACTGCCATTTTAGACAGTCCAGGGAAGACTAGTTGGGGTTTCTTTCATGACATCAGCAAAACCAGTGGGTGCACGTATTTTGAGAACTTTGCGGGTCTCCCCATTTCTGGCCAATTAGTTGGAATTGGTGGTAATGGAGACATTTTTGTGGGTCTTCTGTTTTTCTGGATGGCATCCGTATATCGTCACTGTCGCATGCAATCCATTTAAGTCCACCTTTTGATAATTTTCTATTTTTATACCCTACCAAAATTGTATGCCAGAAGTACCTTTCAATATAGACTCTATTGTGTCTCTAAAATACAACAAAGACTTACAATGTTCTTGTTCTTGTTTTTTAAAAAAACTGATTCCTGATAGGAACAACACAACAAACGCTGATTTTCTATGGTATAAAAAGTAAAAAAAAAAAAAGGACTTAAATGGATTGCTCGCGACCCCGACGATATACTACTGTTTTTTAGAAGTATAGATTTCAGGTGGCTTGCTTTTTTCCCATTTGTGTCTGATAGGAATTTTCTTTTCTTTTTTTTCTTTTCAAAGGTGAATGTCCTCAATATCCAAAAATGCTGGACAGGTATTTAAAATATAATGCAGAGGATGCATTGTCAATCTGTATCTTGACCGTTATAAAGATATTGTAACGAAATTGCGTAAATCTACTTTTTTTTTACTTGACGATATTCAATATTCCTTTGAACATGATTGAGCCGGTCTTTCATGATTTTGAGTTTAAGAATTCATAAAACTGTTAGGATGGCAAAATATCGCTGTAATCCGTGTGGCTCGCAAAAACTTAAGTGGCATTGGTAACCTAGTGGTTAGGGAACCAGGCTCGTATTCGTGAGATTGCGGGATTGGGAGTTCGAGCCTCAGCTTAGTCCTTCGGTGCGTCCTTGGGAAAGGCACTTTGCACGAATGTCATGCTTGGCTCAGTCTTTTCGCAGACAGGCGTTACACTAGGAGATTATGCCTCTTAAATAACTTAATCGTGTTGATAGGGGCGTTAAACCTATACCATTTCACCATTTTCACACAGTTTAACCTGTCGAAAGGCGTCGTCTGCAGCTGTAAGCTGAAAAGCTGCTCACAATTAAAGAAAAAGAAAAGTAAAACCCAACCAAACAAAACAAAACCAAGTCTGGGATAGGTTGGCTTTTAAATGCTTAACCTTTTTCAACTCCACTTTGGGTTTCTCATATGCTGCCGTCGACAACAGCACTGTAAACAACAAAATAGCATACAAAAAGGGTCAAGCTGAATCACATAGAAACCTGAGGGAGAGAAAACACTGTTCTATCTGAAAATACATCTAAAAATATATAGATGTTGACTACTCTCTGGTATTCTGCCGCCCCAAAAATCCTCAAATATAATCTTCGGAAAGTCGGCAAATAAAATTGGTTTCAAGTTTTCTCCGCCAAAAACGGTTACAGAGCTGTTCTACCCATCTGACTCACGAATACTTTCAACAGATTTGACATTAATCGAGGAAAGGGTTTTCGTTCAAGACCAGGCTCGTGTCCAAGGAGTAATTTTTGACATAAAAATGCCACTCATCAAGCACATTGAAGATATTCGCCTGAGGTGCCAAAAACATTAAATCTTCTCAAACTTTTCTCTTCCGGAGTGAGGTAGAGACTTCAACGACGTCCTTCATTTTGACTGTGTCCTTGTCGTGTCCAAGCTCTATGGGGTTCTCGTGGTCGTGAGCTTATGGTTTTCTCTTCTCATTCAATAGTTGCCGTGTTCGAAACCTGACAACGACGGAACACATTCTTCGCTAAAAGGTTCTCCTTTCACCTTCTTCCTTACTCTCTAACATTGCTGTGTCGTCTGCCTTTACATCCCCTTTCTGCCGCCACCCATCACCTCATTTGCCCCCTCCTCTTTCTACTGCTACTCCTTGGCTCCTTCTTACTGCTGTCTTTCAGCCACATCCCTGATCTTATGGAAGGAAAGATCTACACCTAGCCT
>NW_004797418.1:1019188-1023723 GCF_000002075.1 Aplysia californica
AGGGGGGGGGAGGGGGAGTGTTACATAAAAAATCACCTTATTTGTTTCATTTTGACTTTTGTAGTAAAGTTTTACTTGTTGTTTTCGTTCTTTTATTACTGAGCATTAAAATTAATATTCTGTGCTCTGCTTTTGTTGAAAAAAGACTAGAATGTCTGTGTGCTGTTCAATCAGTGTTTTAGAGCCCGAGTGCGATATTGTTACGACTTGGAACGAGTTTGAGAATTCGTGCGCTGCCTACTAAAATGAAACACACATTCTTTTTTGAGACATGTTTAAATTTTTCACATGGTCATGAATGAAATAATCATCCAAACAACATACTTGAACTTTGAATCTTTATACAACAATATTGCCTCAGCTAGTGGGTTGCTTTTTTTGTACTGATAAGTCTGGTATCATTTGGTCGAATTTCTACTAGTTTTTAAAAATAATCTGCCTAGAATTGACAAAGTCATGTCCTTAAACTTTAAATTTGTCTTCTGTTTTGTTTTAGGCTCTTCATAATTGTAAGAGTACAATCAATCTCGCCCATTTTCTATTCTTTTTGTTGTTGATCTGACACGTTTTCTTAGATGGTCAGGTTCAAGGCTACTAGCATAAAATATAACAAGAAATGAGGAGAAAAGCTCGCATGTTTACAATTCTAGCGGGTTTCTGAGCTCTTTTTTTCTGTGCGTACATGCGTTACAGTCTCCTTTTCGTTGAAGGGTGCCAAACAGACATCACAACATCGCTGTCTATGAGTGTAATCTCATCTTGGTACTCGCCTTGACTTCCTGACAAGCTATCCTTGGTGTTGTCCTGTGGGTAGAGGTAGATAAAAAAAACCCAGAAAAAACCCCTGAAAAACGAACACAATGGGTGCGATATAGTGTGTTTTCAGGGTATACTTTACTCCTTCGATCCAGGCCTTACTTGGTCTTCCTCTTGCCCTGTACTCTGATATACTTTTTTCGTACACTTCACTGGCAAGCTGGTGAGGTGCCATACGTGTCACATGTCCAAAGCACCTGATTGTTTGCCTCTGGCTTTAGTGGAAGACAGGTGTTGTTCCCATCATTTCTCTGATCCTGTTGGTTCTGATCATGTACCATCTGAGTTAGTTGACGGCTCTCCTTAGACATCCCATCTCACAAGTGGATATCTTACGTTCAAGACTTTTGGTCAAAGTCCATGTCTGGCACTGGTAAGTTAAAGTGGGGATGAAGATAAGAGTTAATGAGCTTGGCTTTGGTCTCAATAGGGATGTCACGATGTTTGAGGAGCTGGTAGCGACGCTGTTAGCCTTAAAATTATTTTTTTTTTTTTTTAAATTCCTGTCTTAATTTCTCTGTTGAGACGTCTGTCTCCCGAGATGATACTGCAAAGATGTTTGAACCCGTTGACTTGTTTCAGCAGAGTTCTGTCCATGCTGATATTGAGGTTGCCGGGTCTTCTGCTGACCTTCACCGTCTCGGTATTGCCTTTGGTGATCTTCACGTTGAGCTTTTCTCACTGTATATTAAGCCTGTTTGTGTGCTCTTGAGGTTTCTCGGATTTCTCATATGTGAGGCAGCGTGGTGGAATCAGGCTCTCGTCAATTTTAGGTCATGTACAGCTATTGGTATCATCTTAAAGCTAGCTCACTTGTCTTTATTTGGATTTAAAAAATATCCATTTATCTTGAGTACAAGTTGAGATATTTGCGAATGAAGGAGATAGGGTCACATGTTTTCAGAGGTAAAATTAGTGAGCAAATGGCTGCCTAAGATTAGTTATTTCCTTAGCTTAAGAGTCCGTGGCAAGTGAAATTTTACATTTTTCGTACTTTTAATCAGAGTTTTTCCAGAAAAATCCACACCGAAATTAGTTCTTTCACGGGCATGAAAGGTGTTGCGCCAAAAAACAAAACAATTGATAAAATCTCAAAAATCTGCAGAAATATGCAAATTTCTTCACTTTGATTATTTGGGCGAGAGCCTGATTCCACCACGCTGCCTCACATATGCCAGGCTTTCGTCTTCTGTAAACAGGGTCTCAATCAGGTCTTTCGGGTTAGGGTTTGCTTCTTACGTAGTTTTGTCCATGTATATGTTGAAAAGTAGCAGTGGACGGCGCATCGAATAATTCAGAGAGTCCGTTTTGAGTGTGGACTGTGCTCATACTGTTGGTGTAGATGGTTTTGATGTTGTCCAATATGTGTCCTCTTCACGTGTTTGCCCAAGGAACACGACTTTTGAAAGACGTGCAAAAAGGCGCGGGGGGGGGGAGGGGTATTTTGCTGTCCGGGTTCTTTTAAACAGCTTAATTTGCTTCTCTACTAACATTTGATAGCGTGTTGCAGTTGTTATTGAGTGTATTAGCATGTTGGTGTGGTAACGAGATAAAAAAGAAGACATGAGGCGGTAAAATCTAGAATCAGACACGCTATCAGGCCGTATGAAGTCCTCTTAATTTCAGTGAAAAGATGCAAACTGAAGTCGTATAGGCACGTCATACGACAATCCAGACCGCTCAAGACAATCCTAGAGGGAACAGCACAAGACGGAATACAAAGTAGGCAGACAGAGGAAATGATGAGAAAACAACAGTAAAGAGTGGACAGATCGTGATTGGAACATTACACTTTGGAGACTGAGAATTGCCAAGAGTAGAAGAATCTAATTGTAAAATCTTTAGTGGTGCCCCGAGGGCATGATTACAGGATAGGTGAAGGTGAACTACTGTAATAGTGTTGTGGTTGAAAATCGGCAGAGATGATGGGGAGAGGGGGGAAGGGGGTGGGTGTTGACTAACACATCGGCCTATGTTTCACTCCTGTGAATTACGTCTGGCATGTGCCATGCCAAGAGTACCCTGGGGGAGCCATTAGGCAGAGCTGATGAACTCTGCGAAATGCTACTGTCCTCCACCGTCAAACGGGACATTTTAACATGGGACTTGACGCACAAAGCTGCGTCCCTATTTCACTTTACTTTGAGGATCAGACTTATAATTGATAGTTTAGTCATGTATATTTTGTTTCCACCAATTTTTTGTGAGCCAAGAAAAAAAAAATTGTTCACCAGCCCCACGTCCAATCCCCCCTCCCACGCCCATCGTCACTATTTCTCATTAGAGCCCTCAAATCTTTTACACTTAGTACCTCTGTGCTTTGTACACTGTCGAGGAATCTTTCTTGTCATTATTTTTTTTCAGATGATCAATCAACTTTGTCCTTATGGGTAGAACACGTGACTCATTGAATTCGTTTAATCTATTATGAGGAGCTACATTTAAAAGCTTTAATTGATTACGAGAAGGCACGTTTTAATAGTATAATGATAATATTGTTTAAATTTACACGTGAGAGAAATCAACGTGAGTGGGTGGGTTCCTTCGCCTACGAAATGGTGAGGATCATAATTTATCTAGAGTTCAAAGATAAACCGATCGTCTTCTTGCGTAGAAAAACGGACTATAGCAGATTATGCTTGGCTTAAATAATGTACAAAATTATCGAAAACAAATCCCTGGACTAAGAAAAATAATCATTAACTTTATCCACAGCAAAAGAAAATTATTTTTAGCATAAGGAAGAGAAGTAACTCATGCACCAATCGTACCCTCTATCTGGCTCCCCACTCCTATACACAACTTGCACAAACACACCCACACATACACACACACACACATCCACACATACACACACACAGACACACACACACTCACACACGCGTGCGCGCGCGCTCACAAACACACACTCACATAATCTCTCTCCTCTCTTTCTCTCTCTTCTCTCTATTTCTCTCTCTCTCTCTCTCTCTCTCTCTCTCTCTCTCTCTCTCACATACACACACACGCACGCATACAGACACACACGCACGCACACACATACATACACACACACACACACACACACACACACTTCTAACCTGCTAGATAGGTAAACATACTGATACCTGGATAGACAGATATAAATATTGTTTGTTTTGTTTTGTAAAGTGTTTTACGGCGCTCGCAACTGCATAAGGTCATATGAGCGCGCGGGACACACCTAATATTTTCAGTTGGTAGGAAATTTTAAATTTTGCCCGTGTGGCGGCCGAAGCCTACTCTAATCGATATTTTACCACCAATGGATCTTTAATGTGCGCAACTTGCACACGGGCCCTCCGAGATTTTTCGCACTTGTCCGAGAAGGCCAGGTGTAGATCTTTCCTACCAGAAGATCAGGGATGTGGCTGAAAGACAGCAGTAAGAAGAAGCGAAGAGCAGCAGTAGAAAGGCTGCAGAAAGAATCAGGAGCCCAGAGGAAGGGGCAAAGGAGGTGAGGGGGTGGGGTCAGAAAGAGGAGACGAAAGCAGACGACAGAACATTGCTAGAGAGCAGGAAATGAGGTGAAAGGAGACAAATTTAGATAAGAAAATTTTTCGGTCGCTACCCGGATTCGAACCCGGGACCTTTGAATTAGAGGCCAACACATTAACCTCTAGGCCACGAGAGTCTCTATGTAAAAAAAAAAATATTATATATATATATGGACAAAGAGAGAGAGAGAGAGAGAGAGAGAG
>NW_004797418.1:1023936-1025600 GCF_000002075.1 Aplysia californica
GAGAGAGAGAGAGAGAGAGAGAGAGAGAGAGAGAGAGAGGGGGGGGACAGAGAGAGAGAAATTGGGAAAGTTACCCTCTGACACACAAAAACAAAACCAATTATGTCTAAATGGGCAATTATAATCTAAAAACGCACGTGTTTAATAATGTGAAGATAAGCAACCATACCTACGAAGAAACATAACGTCAAACTTGCTAAAACAAATGGACGTCAGAACAAACAGATAGGTGGCATAGTAAACACGATTAAGATTATTTTTGTTCCAACTAACCCCCCTAATAAGATCAAGCTTAAGCTTTTACTCTGACGTTCATTTCTTAATAGGCCTACTTGCCTGTCTCTGGACTATTGAAGTATCCCTCCAGTAATAACAATTAACTTTTTCTGTAAAGATTACAGAGGGTGGCCTCAAAAACAGACACGTTTGTTTTCCAGCGACGAGTTGGGCGATCGGCACTATCCTACCCGATCCCCTACGGGATAGGCACCCGGTATTAGCCTGTCCACGCGGGTTTATGCAAAAAAAATTTTTTTTATTCAGAAATTATGCAAACTGAGGCCAAAATGTGAAATTCTGCCATTCTATTAATTTCAACAAAGAACGATAAAGGAAAATAATAAGAAATTATGCAAAAAAAGGATGAAAGTTTGCAAAATTGTGCGGGGTGCATAAAACCGCGAAGACTGATTAGTCGACACTACCTTTATTTCTGTTGAGCATGTCAAGAAAACACTTGGACGTCTATGCTATAACTTAGGCTGGAGAAATGATTGCTTTGGGTTAAAAATAATTGCGGTAGATGTCTCAAAATCGCACAGGTGTCTCACAAACTTTTCACGGACTTTCACAATACTTAAACCTGTGTCAAAAGCCCACATTTCAATTAGTACAGATAGCTTTCGTCATTCGTAGCAGACTAAACAATTTAACCAATGTTATAGAGTTTATGAAAGAAACAATAATAAATAAAGCCTAATTTTCAAAGGGTTAGAGAAAATAATATTAACGTTGCTTCAAAAAATATTTGTTTAATGTTTTTATTCAAAGAAATAACGACTTCATTTACCAAAATTAAATAAACTGCACAACACATCTGATAAGGTCCTGGGTTGGGTGCGGAAGCCCTTTATTCAGCTGTTCCTTCAAGAAACAGCAAAACATTTTAAGCTGATTCGACAGAAACGCTGTCTCTTGAGAGTAAGAGACAGCAATCCGAACTGATTCAATAAGGCACTCAGTCGCTCTAACAAAATGTAACAACATCTTAAGGAAAAGTGAATGTGAACTCTGAAGATGCGGGGAAAATGAAATTAGATTTCCAACCTCATAATCTCTACGAAATTGTTTGCTCGGGCGTCAGGTCTTGGAGATTGGATTAGTTGCAGATAAGAATTTTCGAAGACTGTGTTCTGTAAATCGAGTAGAAATCTGTTTCTAGTCTGAACTCTTTATCTGACTGTCCATCAAATTCATCCGACCCTTAGTCATTGATTATCAGCTAATGCAAACACACACACACACACACACACAAACACACACACACACACACACACACACACACATAAACACACATATACACACGCACGCACGTGCTCTAACACACACTCACACGCAAATATACACCCGCACACACGCGCGCACACACACTCTCATGCATATAT